>NW_028318157.1:18218815-18375263 GCF_062004578.1 Staurois parvus
GTTGTATTAATAAAAGCCTTTTATTGAAAATAGAGACTTGCCAGTTTATTCACCACGTGATTCTATAATAACCCTACGTTCATTGTATGGGCATTTCTATAAATAACCTTTGGTCACAAGGTAACAACAGGCCTAATATTGTGTCTATTGTTAGCACTGGACAATATCTTACTGATAAAATGCATTCAACTGTAAACACAAACTCTTTGTAGTCTCAGTGAGGGAACTACCAGGGTCACAATGGTCAGAGGCAGCACTGATAGTTCCCCGCCAGCCTCCCTCCGCACAGACGGGAGGGGAGAGAGAGCTCATATGCTCCTCCTCCTCCTGCTCCCTCTCCTCCTGTTTTATCCTGCCAGCACTCCCCGGGGATGTGTGGGGAAGGATGTTTGAAGCCAGCAGCCTCCAGCAAGAAGAAAAAACCTGCTGACAGTCAATGCCTGAGCCTCCATCGTGAGGTGAGTAAGCTCACCCTCTATCCCCTGTCTCTGACTGAAGTCTTCCCCCTCCCTCCCTTCTCTCTCTCCTCTCTCCCAGTGAATACAGTAAAGTAAGTGGACTCTGCTGTAGAGGGAGCTCTGCAGACTGTGATGTAAGGGTAGCATTGGTGAGCAGAGTTCCCCTTTACACCAATATCCACATCTTTCCCCCTTACATCAGAGCCCCCCCCCCCAAATCAAGTTCCCACAGCACCCTTTACATTAAGTGTTCCCATTTACACTAGAATCCACAGAGCTCCCCCATGTGGATTCTGATGTAAGGAGGGCTCTGTGGTCTTTTCTGTAAGAAGCGCTCAGTGGACTCTTCTTTAGGGGGGCTCTGCAGACTCTGTTGTAAAGTAGAACTTTGTGAACTCTGATGTAAGGGAGGCTCTGTGCATTCTGATGTAAGGTAGAACTGTGCACACTCTGATGTAATGGGGACTCTGGGAACCCTGATTAAAGGGGAATGCTGGAAACGCTGATGTAAGTGGGGGCTCTGGTTACCAGAGACCCCCTTATATTAGAGTTTCCCTTTACACCAGAGTCTGCAGCAATCCCTCTTACATCACTGTTCCCTGCTTACATCAGAGTTCTCAGTGTTCCCCCTTAAATTAGAGTCCCCAGAGTTCTCTCTTACATCAGAGTTGGCAGAGTCCTCCTTACAGTGTAAGAGAACTCTGTGAGTTCAGATGTAAGGGGAACTCTGCAGATTCAGATGAAAGAGGGAAATCTGCAGATTCATATGTAAAGGAGAACTCTGTGGATTCAAATGTATAGGGGAACTCTGTGGACTCTGATGTGAGGGGGGACTCTTGTGATTAAATTCAATTAAATCCATATGCTTAGAAATATTATTTAATCACAAAATAAATGTATAGTTCATACTATAAAAAAAATTGCTGTGCGCCGCTAAAGTGTTTAGGTTGAAGAAAAGATGGCAACCCTACCTAAGACAACAAGAAGGGGGCCCACTGCAGAACATTTGAAAGGGCGCCACGATGGAAGTGAAGGGCCCCAGGCTCGGAGGGAAGAGGGGTCGGGGGACCCTTCATAGCTTTTTGCGCTGGGGCCAGGGGCGGACTGACCATTTGGAAGCTCGGGCACTGCCCGAGGGCTTGGGGTCAGTAGGGGGCCCCATGAGATGCCCCTGGTACCTTTTTCATAGGTTTTGTTGAGTTTGGGCAAGGACACAGGGGCCCCATGATCCCCTATTGCCCAGGGGCCCCATGAGTTGTCAGTCCACCCCTGGCTGGGGCCCAGAAGGTTCTAGGTACACCTCTGATAGTTCTTAATTATGTAAAATATCCACACTTGGTAGACAGAGACCAGGTCATCTTTTTCTTCTGTTCTTTATTCATAGCTAGAAAAGGGTAATTTAATATATAATGATTTTAAATGATTTTGCTAACTTTTAATGCTCAGGGTTCCCAGTAAGAGAGTGCAACACATGAATGCTATTTTACCTAAAAACCAAGACGTACAGTATGTTCAAAAACGAAAACTGTGGAAACATAACATAAAGCATTTTTCTCTGATGAAAAATAAACAATTTAATTCTATAAATACCCATTATGGGTATTTTTATTTTTAACTCTCACAAACGCAGATAAACTACAGAACACAAAAGTCTTTAAAGTGATACTAAAGGCTCTTTTTTTTAAATAACAAAGATGTTATAAGTACCTGCTCTATGCAGTGGTTTTTCACAGAGCAGCCCTGATCCTCCTTTTCTCGGGTCCCCGCTGTTCCTGGCACCTCCTTTTTAACTAGTGCCCCCCACAGCAAGCCACTTGGGGGCACTGGTGCGTGTTTGCTCCCAAGCCCCACTCTATGCATACATAAGACACATAAAACCATGACCTAGTCCCGCCCCCTGCTCTCTCCTCATTGACTGAGATTGACAGCACTCATTGCTGTGTCTCAACCAATGAGGAGAGGGAGACCTCAGAGACCCAAGGCTCCCGTGCACTTCGCTAGATCAAGAGGGAGCTCAGGTAGGTATTAGGGGGACTGTAGGGGGAGCAGCACACATAAGGATTTTACTTTCATGCATAGAATACATGAAGGTAACAAAAGCTTCAACCTTTAGAAACAGTTTAAGGGGCATATCAAAATGGTTGAATCAAGACCAACTCTTGGATTGACTGCATTCACCTCCCAGATATTCAAGAGATTTAGATATTTAATATAGGTATTGTAGCACAATGCCTCCAATGTATGAACAGAAACATGTACAATCAAGCTTGGCAGATCTTTCAGAAACCAATGAAGCAATTGAAAATGACAGATGTTTAGAGGACAATTTCACGTTGTGAGTTTGTCCTTTAATGTTTCCCCACCCCACTCAGTGATGCCCTGGTAGTAAAATATCTTCATTCCAGCTCCTGAGATCTTCACTGTGGGGTGGATTTACTAAAACTGGTGCATTCAGAATCTCTTCAGAATTCCTGAAGAAATCACGTGATCTGTGACACAACGCTTCGAACGGAGACGCGTGACATCACTTCCGGGCCATGGCCGAGACTGGAAGGAGTGCTGTACATCTCTTTGGAATGCATGCTATGCATGATTTTATTGTCACATGTGAGTGGTATTTTATTTATTAATACATTTTGATCCAAGTTACTACACTGTGGATGGTTTTTTTCACCATCTTTCCCCGAGTATCTAATAATTGTTGATGAGGATCTGATAATACCTATAGGAATGACTCTTGAGTGGGGAAAAAGCAGCCCTAAACATCTGGAGTTTTAACAAATCAAACTGCATGTTACCTATATGAAAATATAGGTCTATGCTGGAGGTGAACAGCTAATTCTCACTTTGGTGGAGCACAGGTGTAGATTTGTCACATTGAGGACTTAACTAGGTTTGTGATCAGGGGGGGACTGACAACTCATGGGGCCCCCAGGCAATAGGGGATCATAGGGCCCCTGTGTCCTTGCCCAAACTCAAAAAAGCCTATGAAAAAGGTACCAGGGGCATCTCATGGGGCCCCCTACTGACCCCGGGCCCTCGGGCAGTGCCCGAGTTTCCAAATGGTCAGTCCGCCCCTGTTTGTGATTGAAGTATCACACATCTGTTCCATTTGTGTATGTGGTGGACTTTCACTTATGCATAATGCATGAACTACTTACCAGTCTTGCACTTTATTAAGGAGATGATGAGTTATTTGATTTTATGATATTTATTTATTTATTCTGTGGTATTGTAGGTGCTAGTATTCATTTGTAAGATATTGCTTACATTTACATAGCATCGTCATTAAGATTGGGGATACACAAATGTGTGTGTGGTTCCACATTAAGTAATTATCACACAATATTTATTTCATTTATGATCAGTTCATATATTCATGACACACTTAATTTAGGATTATCGCAGCACTATCTTTATATATTTTTGCATTCAGAATTTAGTGCAGCCGTGCATAGTAACGAATCAGCTTCTAACTTCAGCATGTTCAATTAAGCTTTGGCAATAAAACCTGGAAGCTGATTCTGGTTTCTGTTCAGAGCTGCAACAGATTTTGCACCATGCAGGTTTAGTAAATAAACCCCAGTGTGTTGCTGTACTACTCTACACAGTCTTTACAGCAAAAGCTCCCGACCGCATATCTTTCTTACTATGTATGTATACCACTCACTATATATGTTCTTATGGCTTGGTTCATACTTCTCTGGATGACTGGATTTATAAGTTTCTATGCAGTAATTATAGTCAGCAAGCTTCACATAGTGTGAGCTTTTAGTGGACCACCGGTCAACCACCCTCAACATTTACTGACATTTTCAAGAGCCAAGCCAAAACACTAACCTTATAGTGATCTGGTACATTAAATAAAATACCTCCATCCCTAATAATGCAGCTCAAACAAAACATTTGAAATGCCCATGGGATTTTTCAGAGGTATATCCTGAAACAAAAACTGCATACAGATATTTTATTATCAATATATGTCAAATATGTTTTTGACAGTCTTCTTTATAGAACAATGCATGTACTAATCTGTAGTAAACAGGGGCGGACTGACCATTTGGAAACTCGGGCACTGCCTGAGGGCCTGGGGTCAGTGGGGGGCCCCATGAGATGCCCCTGGTACCTTTTTCATAGGCTTTTTTGAGTTTGGGCAAGGACACAGGGGCCCCATGATCCCTTATTGCCCAGGGGCCCCATGAATTGTCAGTCTGCCCCTGGTAGTAAACTATCACAAATAACTATTCAACAAGGGTGTTGAACTGCAAAACATTGTTCTCTGATTTTTTGTTCTATATCAGATACATTGTGATGTGGGGTGCCTTAATCTGTGAGTTACCTTGGCTCAGTGCCTGTCCATTCAGTGATGGAAAGATGCTAGTGTGCTGATTTCTATGACTGTTTGTACCTATCAAAGACTCAACCATCAAGATTCTCTGCAAGAAAGTCCAATTATGTGGCACTTTACTGTGTCTCAGTCTCCTTACCTTGTTTTGTATGATGTAAAATACATTTAAAATGTGACTGCAAAATCATATACCCTAGTAATGGCTGCAAATAAATGGACCTGGGAATTCTGGTGCAAAGATCCCTAAGAGATCCCAAGAATTCCTAAGAGAATTCATATTATATGTAAAGATTATGCTTTAAGTTGAAATAAAAATAGCCACTCAAAAGTGGAGAAAAAAATTCAAATATCAAGCGCAATAAGGTTCCAGGGGATATGTAGATGGGCATCTCCAACATCTCATCCAACCAACAATGAGACATGAGCACAAAACAACAAATAAAGGAGGGCTCCCAATCCTGTGGTAGTCAATTGAGTCGCAAGCCCAGGAACAGATAAAATCAAAATTCAATTTAATGTTGGGTTAAAAAGCATGACATGTAGGAGTGCTCAGATTTATACATCACCAAGCCAGTGGAAAGGAGAAACACATTTTCCAAGAAGCTGGAGTATTACACATGATCCTGACCCAACAGTAGGTTGATGAGCCCAGGAGCCTCAGGACAGTGGGAGGAATGTGTGGATGCGGCCTTCGGGGTCAATGAGATGGCGCGTCCGCTGGAAGTCACTGCAGTAAGCTCACTTGATATATGATTTTATTTATTATTGTGTAGAAATTGATCTTTTTTTAAAATATATTTTCTATTTAGTTTTAGAAGTGTTTAGCTATAGAGGGATTAATAACTGCGGGTGGTTATTAACCTCTTCTTGACTGCGCTATAGCCGAATGATGGCCGCAGCATGGTCGTCCAGTTCTGGGATGGTGTCATATGACACCCCCTGCCCCTGCATGCCCCCAGAGGCGCGCACCCGGTGCTCTCTGTGATCCCTGTGTCCTTCGGACACAGCTGATCACATGACATTGTAAAGGGCCAATTACAGAGACCTTTTACAATGTGATCAGCTGTGTCCAATGACAGCAGATCATCATGTAAATACACTTGCCAGTTATCATCAATAGTTCCTCATGCTGTTAACCGGCAACTGTGAAAGGATTCATCTACACTGATAATCAGGGCACTGATAGTGCCCTGATTATCAGTGCAGCCCCTAAAGTGCCCATCAGTGCCCAGCAGAGCTGCTCATCAGTGCTGCCAATCTGTGCCCATCAGTGCCGTCAGTCAGTGCGCTTCAGCGCTGCCTATTAGTGCCCATCAGTGCCGCATATCAGAGCAGCCTCATCAGTGCCTCCTCATCAATGCCCATCAGTGCCGCCTCATCAGTACCTATATGTGCAGCCTCATTACCGCACATTAGTGAAGAAAAACAATTACCTGTTTGCAAACTTTTATAATAGGAACAAAGAAAAACGTTTTTTTTTTTAAATTTTCAGTATTTCGTTAATAGTGCAAAAAAAGCACCCAGTGATGATGAAAT
Source organism: Staurois parvus (assembly GCF_062004578.1). Taxonomy (NCBI): domain Eukaryota; kingdom Metazoa; phylum Chordata; class Amphibia; order Anura; family Ranidae; genus Staurois; species Staurois parvus. The sequence continues at coordinate 18,225,158 of NW_028318157.1, forward strand.
ACCACCAAAAGAAATCTCTATTTTTATGAAAAACAACGATAAAATATTAATATGGGTACAGTGTTGCATGACTGTGCAATTGTCATTCAAAATGTGACAGCACTAAAAGCTGAAAACTGGCCTGGACAGGAAGGGGGTAAAAGTGCCCAGTAGGCAAGTGGTTAAGGATGACAAACTCCCCAGGCCCCCCCCCCCATATATATTTTGATTGCTGTTTCCTAATCACAAGATCTGAGGAAGGGACAAGTCCCTGAAACATGTTATTATGATGACCATCTTCTCTCCTTTGATTTTACATGGCTTGTGTGCTCTCCTAGGCTTCCAGTTTGCCCCACCAGCTGTTGTTCGGGAGGTCTTTCGGGAGGTATATGACATCATACCCAGTTTCGAGACACGTGACTTCCAGCGAATGCACCATCTCATTGATCCATGTGGGGACATGCTTGATGGGCTCTTTCAGGAGATTATTCTAGGCTTATATCAGTCAGTTGAGGCAGTCAGTTCTTTCTCTCTCTCTATTGGTTCAGTTGAAATTATATGCTGTCTAAATTGTGTCCATTGTTCATCTAGTGATGGCTGTAATCACAACTGCCATGATTTATCATACTGTACTTTGGAGTTACCATGGTGTTTGCACCTATAACTCACTGAGATCATAGTATGAATTCTTCAAGCCTGACTCTTTCAACTGGAGTTCTGCAGAATCCTAGGGTTCCATAAGAGATTCTCAGGGATTCCTCCACTGGCCTCATTTACAGAAGATTTAAATCTGCCCATTGACAGCTCCACTGTTCCCTGCTAGGTACCATCTGGTGAATTGATATCAGCCCCATAGTACTTTTTGAGTTTAAGTTCCAGACATCACCATTGTCAGCTATCAGAAATCCTGATTGTCCTCTTATGTTTGCCATTTAGTGGTTTTAACAGTATGTATTCACTTTAAGCTTTGGTTCACACTTGTGCGGTGTGGCATATCGCATGTGATTCGCACAAGAATTCGTGCCGCATTCCTGTGCAAATTAATGTGAATTCGGTGCGGTGTGATTTGAGCCATACATTTTGTATCCGCACCAAAAAGGTGTAGGACCCTTTTTGGTCCGCACTAGAATTGGATCGCATGGATATTCACACTTATGTGATCTGATTCTGCACATCGCAACGTGTTGTTAACTTAACATACACACCCGCAGCGGTTCGCATGAACGGGGTGCGATAGTAATGCAGAATTCACACAGAAACCACTGCAAATTCCGCACCGCATCAGTGTGAACCCAGACTTAAACTTATTTTCAAGAGAAGTGAAAATCTTCCATCATATTGGAACCTTTCTCCTTCTCCCATAACTTCTTTGTAAACAACAGTAGGATTCCCATAATGCCTATGCTTGATAGACTTAAAGACTAATCAGCAAAATCTGAGTACACAAATGCAAAGTTAATGGCATCACTGAACACCAATGCAAATTTAGCCTTGCCATTGAACGCTAATGCAGAGTCACTCTAGATTCACACCTAATTGTTTTCTGCAGCGTTTTGCAGAAACGCAATACAGTCCATTTAACATGATTTGCTATGGGACAGGTTCACATTTCCGCTTTTTCACCATCTGCATTTTTTGGAAAGGGTCAGGGACTTTTTGAATACAAAACGTTGCATTTTTGGTTCAATAGACTTCAATGGGAATGCTGCATTTTTGCTACGTTTTTGCTGCATTTTTTATGCGTTCTTCATGCGTTTTTGATGCGTTTTGCATTTAAAATCTGCTTAGCAACAAGAAAAATAAAACAAAAAAAAAACAAAACGCAAGTTCAAACACACAAAACTCAATGCAGAAACACCTCACATGCAACCTGCATAGGTGTGAAGCTAGACTAAGAGTTGTCAATAAACACCTTTGTCAAGTTAATGTTGTCACCCAACACCAATACAAAGTTAGTGTAGTTAAAAAAAATACGAACACCCCATGAGTTGAACTAGGAACACAGAGAGAGAGAGAGAGAGAGAGCACACAGAGAAAGATCACATGGAACCCGACGTGCGGGCGTTTATTGGGGGGTTTCTTAGGGTACAGACAATAGACAGCAAGTCCACAGAACAACACAAGACACAGTGCTACAGTAGGGTTCTCAGGATGGCAATATGGGACAACAGGGGGCTGATAGTCCACAGGGTTCAATAGGACAGAAGGGCACCACAGGAGTTGGAGTCTGCAAGCAAGGGATTTGGGCAGAATCAGGCTAAGTCCAGCACAGGGCACAGCGGGGTTAATCCAATCACTGGATGCAGATCTGGGCAGAGAGGGTTAAAGTCCACACAGGGCAGAGGTCGGGGCACAGCGGGAGTAATCCAATCACTGGATGCAAATCTGGCCAGAGAGGGTTAAAGTCCACACAGGGCAGAGGTCCAGGCACAATGGGGTTAATCCAATACACAGGATGTGAAGTAGGGCAGCGAGGGTTAAAGTCCAGCACAGGGCAGAGGTCACACATATTGCAATACATGTTTAAGCTGGCCAACTGCATCAAAGTAATCCCTCTATGGTCAGTCCTACTCTGCTCTGCCAATGCAAATGCTACTGTGGACACAATACTAACCTGGGGCAAACAGACACAAATTGGGGGAGAGCTATTAGGATTAGGTCTGGCTACTGACCTACTATACAGCAAAAACAAGATATACCTGTGCTTAACCACTTCCCGCTCGCCCGCCTGCAATGTACTGTGGCAGAGCGGCAGCTACAGGCAAAGCTGTCAGCTTTCATGTAAAAGTAATCCTAGTGGCCAATTATCTGCTGAATTGTTTTTACGAGCAGCAGGAAGGGACATCCCCTCCTGCTGCCTTCCACAGTTTTCTTGGACTCTCCTGTCCCACAGAGGAATCCGAGAATGCAGCTGGCTGACTATAGTGCTGGTCAGGGACCAGAATGGCTCCAATCATCAATATAGTTTAAGAAATTGGAAGCTACGAGCATTTCATCACTTCATTTTCGCAGGATATAAACAGTGCCATTTGTAAATTGGGAAAGCATCTGATCACACCCATCTTGGTGAGATTAGAGAAGCTATCTAGAGTCTGCTAGACCCCAGATTTCTCAAAAAAGAATATATGACAATGCCCATTGAAGTTCCATGCATGTGAGATATAGCCACGCATGTTAGATCAAGGGAGGTAATTTTAGCTCTAGACCTCCTCTGTAAATCTAAAATGGTAGCTTGTAAAGGCTTTTAAAGCGTTGTCTATGGATATTAAAAATGTTTGCAGTTTGGCATCATTGCACAGGGCAAGTTTGGTATGCATTTACTGGGCATACCATAATCTTATATAGTTTAAAAAAATAATTGGGCAATATATTGTGTTTTTGTACATTAAAAGTAAAAAAAAGAGGGCGCATGCGCGGCCGGCACCTAGATGGACGCGCTTTGAGTGCAGCTCCATCCATCCGCCGACACTAAACTGGCACACACCAGCCCTGGGGATTACAAACGGCACACTGACCTCACTGACAGGTGCCCTGCTGCTCCGCACATATGCCCCGCAGAAGAAAAACCCCGGGACAGCCGGGGAAACTGACAAACTTCTTCCCGGCCATCGGACCAGGAATCCAAAATGGCACCCGCAACAGCAGACAGGGAGATAGAGGCGGCACTGTGGAGGACTACAGGGACCAGCAGACGGATCCCAGACTGAAGCAGTCGTTATACCCAGGGGACCCTGGTGAGTTGTCACCTCCACTGTCCCCCACAACCAGTAGTCCAGCCAAATCTCGGCCACGACTAGATGATGACTCTGGCCCCGCATATCAGGCCCTGAATTTACCACCCCACACATCACACGCAGCCTTTATTGAAATAGATGCGTTCCCTGCATCAGACCAACCGCTGACAGAGATTTGCATGAGAAACATGCTCTCATCACTACGCCAGACCCTGCACACCGATATCTCCACATTGCTCAACCAAATTACTGGTATTATAAAACAGCAAGAATGCAGAATACATCACATTGAAACCAATATGGGAGATATCATAACGGCACATAATGATTTGATCGACGCTCACGCGGATCACACTTCGGAAATTGAACAAATCAATTTAAAATTAGCCGATCTAGAAGATAGATCGCACCGTAACAACAATAAATTTAGAGGGATACCTGAATCAGTTAACAACGAGACACTACTACCTTACCTACAACAGTACATCAAATTCCTCATTCCAACAATCCCTGACCTGGAGCTGGCGATCGATCGGGCCCATAGATTGCCCAAGCCTTCATTTCTATCCGCGGCTATCCCGAGAGATGTATTAGCCCGTATACATTTCTACCATATCAAGGAGAGAGTCATGACAGTGGCAAGAAACCCGCCGCCACTCCCACCATCACATGCAAATCTTAGACTATATGCAGATCTGTCGAAAGCCACACTTTTCAACAGAAAAAAAATGGTTTCTATTACCAAGGCCCTAAGAAACCATAACATAGCTTACCAATGGGGCTTCCCCACAAAGCTAACAGTACGACACCAAGGCAGAATCTTCACGATCAAATCTCTAGAAGCTGGCCTAGATCTACTTAAAGTCTGGAACATCATACCCGTAGATACGCAGGAGACTGCACTACCTCCCCTCCAACATATGGAGGCAACATGACTAACAACGCAGATCAAGATAAGTTGAGGCACACTTATATTTACGCTTTTCCCCAGAGGCTCTAGTTCAACACCGATTTACTGGCGATCGGCCTAGAACAGATCAAAATCGCTCTACACGTTCACATTTGGCTTGACCCCATAGACGGTCAAGGTTTGTTTAAACCCCCCAGTTTAACAGTAGCTAATGAAGCTGCATGGTTTGCTTGCATTTTGCGCAAGCTTTTTTTTATTATTGTTCTCTATGTTCCTCCCCTTCCTCTAAGGTGGCACCACCAAATATCTACCTTCAACCCAAGACCTACTCACTTGGACTATATATGGAAGACTGACTTTAATTCACCAATTGAACCTACCCCGCATAACACGGACGCAAACCTTTTCTCTCGCATATGGCCATACAATGGGCTACGATTCTCTCAAACAACATACCATTTAGATACACACCTCAAAAAAGGACTATTAAATGATTAAAATCACATCCCTCAATGTACGAGGCCTTAACTCTCCCTTCAAGAGATCGATGCTCTCCAAAGAAGTCCGGAAATCCCAAGCCGACATTTTTATACAAGAAACCCACTTCGCCACAGGGAAAATTCCCAAATTACAGCTACACCGATTCTCCCAAATATTTATAGCAACTGACACTAAAAAGAAGAATGGAGTTCTCACAGCCATTAAAGATACTACCTCACTCCGAATTATCTCAAGCACAGCCGACCCACATGGTCGTTACCATATCTTAGTGTGCCAATTGAACGATATCATCTACACTCTAGTGAACGTATACGGCCCAAACAGCAAACAACTGTCCTTTTTCTGCAAGCTCCACAAAATCATATCACATCATAAACAAGGCAGACTTTTCATTGGTGGTAATTTCAACCTTATGGGCAATCCGCTTTTAGATTCGTCCTCCAACAAAAAATCCACCAAGCCTGACTTTAACCACTTCTTACATGACCACGATTTGTATCTAGAGATGTCAACACAGCACTGAGAGAGATTACACCTACTATTCCCCTCCTCATCTCTCATATTCAAGAATCGACAATTTTGTCACCGACAAATGGACATTACAGCACGTGAAATCATCTAACATTGGTACCATAACTTGGTCAGACCACGCTCCAATCAGTATATCCTTAGACGATAATCTACGTTCAGCGATACCACCCATCTGGAGATTGAACTCTTCACTTCTGAGAAACCCAGAAAACCAGAAACATATCCTAGAAGCTCACAACCTTTTTTTTGATACGAACTCTACTCCTCATATCTCTATTACTACACTTTGGCTAACATACAAGGCCTACATGAGAGGTATCCTCATACAATTAAATTCCCGCACAAATAGAAAAAGATCCCAACAAATTGACCAATTAATGACCTCTATCCACGCACATGAAGAGATAAACAAAAAGAACCCAAATCCTTCCACATCCGCGGCCCTAACCCTAGACAGAAACAGACTACGCACCATTTTACTCCACAATTATGATAATAACCTTCAAAAAACAAAAACCAAATTTTACGCTCTAGGAAATAAAGCAAACTCACTCCTTGCTAGAATTGTCAAACAAAAACGACTTAAAACTAAAATCTCCACAATCCACCACCCTAACACTCGCACTCTATTAACAAACCCACAGGATATAGCAAATGTGTTTGCGACATATTACCAGAGTCTATATAACATAAAAGATGACCCAAATACAACCCAACCAACAACTCTCTCCATTAGAAACTTTCTACAGAACACAAATCTTCCCCGCATTACTCCACATCAACTTGAATCTCTTTCCGTGCCGATAACACCTATAGAAATTAAAAAAACCATAAACACTCTCCCCCTAAATAAATCACCAGGGAACGACGGCTTTGTTAATGAATTTTACAAATCACTAGCACCTAACCTCACTACACATTTATCTGCCTTATATAATCATGTCGCAACAAATAGGGAATTTCCCCCTGACATGTTACAGTCTATAATCACTACCATCCCAAAACCGGGCAAAGACCCCCAATTAATCCAAAACTATAGACCGATTTCCTTACTCAACACAGACATAAAAATATATGCCAAAATAATTGCCCTAAGATTACTTCTAGAGATGAGCGAATTTCTCAAAAATTCGATTCGGCTGATTCGGCGAATTCCAGTGTGAAATTCGATTCGATACGAATTTCTTCGCTACGAAGATGACTTATAAAAAGGGTTTCTAGGCTTCAGAGAGCCTTTAAATTAGTGCAGAACACTGTACCTTTAATTTAAATGCCCTTGGAGATGAGGAAAGAGAAGGAGAAGGAGAAGGATGAGAAGAAGGAGAAGGAGAAGGATGAGAAGAAGGAGAAGGAGAAGGATGAGAAGAAGGAGAAGGAGAAGGATGAGAAGAAGGAGAAGGAGAAGGATGAGAAGAAGGAGAAGGAGAAGGATGAGGAGAAGGAGAAGGATGAGAAGAAGGAGAAGGATGAGAAGAAGGAGAAGGAGAAGGATGAGAAGAAGGAGAAGGATGAGAAGAAGGAGAAGGAGAAGGATGAGAAGATGGAGAAGGAGAAGGATGAGAAGAAGGAGAAGGAGAAGGATGAGAAGAAGGAGAAGGAGAAGGATGAGAAGAAGGAGAAGGAGAAGGATGAGAAGAAGGAGAAGGAGAAGGATGAGAAGAAGGAGAAGGAGAAGGATGAGAAGAAGGAGAAGGAGAAGGATGAGAAGAAGGAGAAGGATGAGAAGAAGGAGAAGGAGAAGGATGAGAAGAAGGAGAAGGAGAAGGATGAGAAGAAGGAGAAGGATGAGAAGAAGAAGGAGAAGGATGAGAAGAAGGATGAGAAGAAGGATGAGAAGAAGGAGAAGGATGAGAAGAAGGACAGTTCTGTGACAGTTTCTGTCTATTTCTGACAGTTCTGGGACATTCACTCCATACAGCTGTTTCAACCGCTGTATGGAGGGAATGTCATGGAACTGTCAGAGTCCCAGAACTGTCATTAATAGTCTATTTCTGACAGTTCCATGACATTCCCTCCATACAGCGGTTGAAACAGCTGTATGGAGTGATTGTCCCAGAACTGTCAGAAATAGTCTATTTCTGACAGTTCTGGGACATTCACTCCATACAGCTGTTTCAACCGCTGTATGGAGGGAATGTCATGGAACTGTCAGAGTCCCAGAACTGTCATTAATAGTCTATTTCTGACAGTTCCATGACATTCCCTCCATACAGCGGTTGAAACAGCTGTATGGAGTGAATGTCCCAGAACTGTCAGAAATAGACTATTTATGACAGTTCTGGGACATTCACTCCATACAGCGGTTGAAACATTGTATCTATTTTTTTCCATAAATGACATTCTGCAGATACACTTAGAGGAGCGCTGCAGATACACTTTTTGCCGGCTTGGAATTATTCTTATTTTCATCCTACTTCTTCTTTTTCTTCTTATGAGGATGAGGATGAGGATGAAGAAGAAGAAGTAGGATGAAAATAAGATTAATTCCAAGCCGGCAAAAAGTGTATCTGCAGCGCTCCTCTAAGTGTATTTGCAGAATGTCATTTATGGAAAAAAATAGATACAATGTTTCAACCGCTGTATGGAAGGACAGTCCCAGAACTGTCAGAAATAGTCTATTTCTGACAGTTCTGGGACATTCACTCCATACAGCTGTTTCAGAAATAGACTATTAATGACAGTTCTGGGACTGTCCTTCCATACAGCGGTTGAAACATTGTATCTATTTGTTTCCATAAATGGATCCATTTATGGAAACAAATAGATACAATGTTTCAACCGCTGTATGGAAGGACAGTCCCAGAACTGTCATTAATAGTCTATTTCTGACAGTTCTATGACATTCCCTCCATACAGCGGTTGAAACAGCTGTATGGAGTGAATGTCCCAGAACTGTCAGAAATAGACTATTTATGACAGTTCTGGGACTGTCCTTCCATACAGTGGTTGAAACATTGTATGTATTTGTTTCCATAAATGGATCCATTTATGGAAACAAATACATACAATGTTTCAACCGCTGTATGGAAGGACAGTCCCAGAACTGTCATTAATAGTCTATTTCTGACAGTTCCATGACATTCCCTCCATACAGCGGTTGAAACAGCTGTATGGAGTGATTGTCCCAGAACTGTCAGAAATAGTCTATTTCTGACAGTTCTGGGACATTCACTCCATACAGCTGTTTCAACCGCTGTATGGAGGGAATGTCATGGAACTGTCAGAAATAGACTATTAATGACAGTTCTGGGACTGTCCTTCCATACAGCGGTTGAAACATTGTATGTATTTGTTTCCATAAATGGATCCATTTATGGAAACAAATACATACAATGTTTCAACCGCTGTATGGAAGGACAGTCCCAGAACTGTCATTAATAGTCTATTTCTGACAGTTCTATGACATTCCCTCCATACAGCGGTTGAAACAGCTGTATGGAGTGATTGTCCCAGAACTGTCAGAAATAGTCTATTTCTGACAGTTCTGGGACATTCACTCCATACAGCTGTTTCAACCGCTGTATGGAGGGAATGTCATGGAACTGTCAGAAATAGACTATTAATGACAGTTCTGGGACTGTCCTTCCATACAGCGGTTGAAACATTGTATGTATTTGTTTCCATAAATGGATCCATTTGTGGAAACAAATACATACAATGTTTCAACCGCTGTATGGAAGGACAGTCCCAGAACTGTCATTAATAGTCTATTTCTGACAGTTCTATGACATTCCCTCCATACAGCGGTTGAAACAGCTGTATGGAGTGAATGTCCCAGAACTGTCAGAAATAGACTATTTCTGACAGTTCTGGGACAATCACTCCATACAGCTGTTTCAACCGCTGTATGGAGGGAATGTCATACAGCGGTTGAAACAGCTGTATGGAGTGAATGTCCCAGAACTGTCAGAAATAGACTATTTCTGACAGTTCTGGGACAATCACTCCATACAGCTGTTTCAACCGCTGTATGGAGGGAATGTCATGGAACTGTCAGAAATAGACTATTAATGACAGTTCTGGGACTGTCCTTCCATACAGCGGTTGAAACATTGTATGTATTTGTTTCCATAAATGGATCCATTTATGGAAACAAATACATACAATGTTTCAACCGCTGTATGGAAGGACAGTCCCAGAACTGTCAGAAATAGTCTATTTCTGACAGTTCTAGGACATTCACTCCATACAGCTGTTTCAACCGCTGTATGGAGGGAATGTCATAGAACTGTCATAGAAATGGATCCATTTATGGAAACAAATAGATACAATGTTTCAACCGCTGTATGGAAGGACAGTCCCAGAACTGTCATTAATAGTCTATTTCTGACAGTTCTATGACATTCCCTCCATACAGCGGTTGAAACAGCTGTATGGAGTGAATGTCCCAGAACTGTCAGAAATAGACTATTTATGACAGTTCTGGGACATTCACTCCATACAGCGGTTGAAACATTGTATCTATTTTTTTCCATAAATGACATTCTGCAGATACACTTAGAGGAGCGCTGCAGATACACTTTTTGCCGGCTTGGAATTATTCTTATTTTCATCCTACTTCTTCTTTTTCTTCTTATGAGGATGAGGATGAAGAAGAAGAAGTAGGATGAAAATAAGATTAATTCCAAGCCGGCAAAAAGTGTATCTGCAGCGCTCCTCTAAGTGTATTTGCAGAATGTCATTTATGGAAAAAAATAGATACAATGTTTCAACCGCTGTATGGAAGGACAGTCCCAGAACTGTCAGAAATAGTCTATTTCTGACAGTTCTGGGACATTCACTCCATACAGCTGTTTCAACCGCTGTATGGAGGGAATGTCATAGAACTGTCAGAAATAGACTATTAATGACAGTTCTGGGACTGTCCTTCCATACAGTGGTTGAAACATTGTATGTATTTGTTTCCATAAATGGATCCATTTATGGAAACAAATACATACAATGTTTCAACCGCTGTATGGAAGGACAGTCCCAGAACTGTCAGAAATAGTCTATTTCTGACAGTTCTATGACATTCCCTCCATACAGCGGTTGAAACAGCTGTATGGAGTGAATGTCCCAGAACTGTCAGAAATAGACTATTTCTGACAGTTCTGGGACTGTCCTTCCATACAGCGGTTGAAACATTGTATCTATTTTTTTCCATAAATGACATTCTGCAAACACACTTAGAGGAGCGCTGCAGATACACTTTTTGCCGGCTTGGAATTAATCTTATTTTCATCCTACTTCTTCTTCTTCATCCTCATCCTCATAAGAAGAAAAAGAAGAAGTAGGATGAAAATAAGAATAATTCCAAGCCGACAAAAAGTGTATCTGCAGCGCTCCTCTAAGTGTATCTGCAGAATGTCATTTATGGAAAAAAATAGATACAATGTTTCAACCGCTGTATGGAAGGACAGTCCCAGAACTGTCAGAAATAGTCTATTTCTGACAGTTCTGGGACATTCACTCCATACAGCGGTTGAAACATTGTATCTATTTTTTTCCATAAATGACATTCTGCAGATACACTTAGAGGAGCGCTGCAGATACACTTTTTGCCGGCTTGGAATTATTCTTATTTTCATCCTACTTCTTCTTTTTCTTCTTATGAGGATGAGGATGAGGATGAAGAAGAAGAAGTAGGATGAAAATAAGATTAATTCCAAGCCGGCAAAAAGTGTATCTGCAGCGCTCCTCTAAGTGTATTTGCAGAATGTCATTTATGGAAAAAAATAGATACAATGTTTCAACCGCTGTATGGAAGGACAGTCCCAGAACTGTCAGAAATAGTCTATTTCTGACAGTTCTGGGACATTCACTCCATACAGCTGTTTCAGAAATAGACTATTAATGACAGTTCTGGGACTGTCCTTCCATACAGCGGTTGAAACATTGTATCTATTTGTTTCCATAAATGGATCCATTTATGGAAACAAATAGATACAATGTTTCAACCGCTGTATGGAAGGACAGTCCCAGAACTGTCATTAATAGTCTATTTCTGACAGTTCTATGACATTCCCTCCATACAGCGGTTGAAACAGCTGTATGGAGTGAATGTCCCAGAACTGTCAGAAATAGACTATTTATGACAGTTCTGGGACTGTCCTTCCATACAGTGGTTGAAACATTGTATGTATTTGTTTCCATAAATGGATCCATTTATGGAAACAAATACATACAATGTTTCAACCGCTGTATGGAAGGACAGTCCCAGAACTGTCATTAATAGTCTATTTCTGACAGTTCCATGACATTCCCTCCATACAGCGGTTGAAACAGCTGTATGGAGTGATTGTCCCAGAACTGTCAGAAATAGTCTATTTCTGACAGTTCTGGGACATTCACTCCATACAGCTGTTTCAACCGCTGTATGGAGGGAATGTCATGGAACTGTCAGAAATAGACTATTAATGACAGTTCTGGGACTGTCCTTCCATACAGCGGTTGAAACATTGTATGTATTTGTTTCCATAAATGGATCCATTTATGGAAACAAATACATACAATGTTTCAACCGCTGTATGGAAGGACAGTCCCAGAACTGTCATTAATAGTCTATTTCTGACAGTTCTATGACATTCCCTCCATACAGCGGTTGAAACAGCTGTATGGAGTGATTGTCCCAGAACTGTCAGAAATAGTCTATTTCTGACAGTTCTGGGACATTCACTCCATACAGCTGTTTCAACCGCTGTATGGAGGGAATGTCATGGAACTGTCAGAAATAGACTATTAATGACAGTTCTGGGACTGTCCTTCCATACAGCGGTTGAAACATTGTATGTATTTGTTTCCATAAATGGATCCATTTGTGGAAACAAATACATACAATGTTTCAACCGCTGTATGGAAGGACAGTCCCAGAACTGTCATTAATAGTCTATTTCTGACAGTTCTATGACATTCCCTCCATACAGCGGTTGAAACAGCTGTATGGAGTGAATGTCCCAGAACTGTCAGAAATAGACTATTTCTGACAGTTCTGGGACAATCACTCCATACAGCTGTTTCAACCGCTGTATGGAGGGAATGTCATACAGCGGTTGAAACAGCTGTATGGAGTGAATGTCCCAGAACTGTCAGAAATAGACTATTTCTGACAGTTCTGGGACAATCACTCCATACAGCTGTTTCAACCGCTGTATGGAGGGAATGTCATGGAACTGTCAGAAATAGACTATTAATGACAGTTCTGGGACTGTCCTTCCATACAGCGGTTGAAACATTGTATGTATTTGTTTCCATAAATGGATCCATTTATGGAAACAAATACATACAATGTTTCAACCGCTGTATGGAAGGACAGTCCCAGAACTGTCAGAAATAGTCTATTTCTGACAGTTCTAGGACATTCACTCCATACAGCTGTTTCAACCGCTGTATGGAGGGAATGTCATAGAACTGTCATAGAAATGGATCCATTTATGGAAACAAATAGATACAATGTTTCAACCGCTGTATGGAAGGACAGTCCCAGAACTGTCATTAATAGTCTATTTCTGACAGTTCTATGACATTCCCTCCATACAGCGGTTGAAACAGCTGTATGGAGTGAATGTCCCAGAACTGTCAGAAATAGACTATTTATGACAGTTCTGGGACATTCACTCCATACAGCGGTTGAAACATTGTATCTATTTTTTTCCATAAATGACATTCTGCAGATACACTTAGAGGAGCGCTGCAGATACACTTTTTGCCGGCTTGGAATTATTCTTATTTTCATCCTACTTCTTCTTTTTCTTCTTATGAGGATGAGGATGAAGAAGAAGAAGTAGGATGAAAATAAGATTAATTCCAAGCCGGCAAAAAGTGTATCTGCAGCGCTCCTCTAAGTGTATTTGCAGAATGTCATTTATGGAAAAAAATAGATACAATGTTTCAACCGCTGTATGGAAGGACAGTCCCAGAACTGTCAGAAATAGTCTATTTCTGACAGTTCTGGGACATTCACTCCATACAGCTGTTTCAACCGCTGTATGGAGGGAATGTCATAGAACTGTCAGAAATAGACTATTAATGACAGTTCTGGGACTGTCCTTCCATACAGCGGTTGAAACATTGTATGTATTTGTTTCCATAAATGGATCCATTTATGGAAACAAATACATACAATGTTTCAACCGCTGTATGGAAGGACAGTCCCAGAACTGTCATTAATAGTCTATTTCTGACAGTTCCATGACATTCCCTCCATACAGCGGTTGAAACAGCTGTATGGAGTGAATGTCCCAGAACTGTCAGAAATAGACTATTTATGACAGTTCTGGGACAATCACTCCATACAGCTGTTTCAACCGCTGTATGGAGGGAATGTCATGGAACTGTCAGAAATAGACTATTAATGACAGTTCTGGGACTGTCCTTCCATACAGCGGTTGAAACATTGTATGTATTTGTTTCCATAAATGGATCCATTTATGGAAACAAATACATACAATGTTTCAACCGCTGTATGGAAGGACAGTCCCAGAACTGTCATAAATAGTCTATTTCTGACAGTTCTGGGACATTCACTCCATACAGCTGTTTCAACCGCTGTATGGAGGGAATGTCATAGAACTGTCAGAAATAGACTATTAATGACAGTTCTGGGACTGTCCTTCCATACAGCGGTTGAAACATTGTATCTATTTGTTTCCATAAATGGATCCATTTATGGAAACAAATAGATACAATGTTTCAACCGCTGTATGGAAGGACAGTCCCAGAACTGTCATTAATAGTCTATTTCTGAAACAGCTGTATGGAGTGAATGTCCCAGAACTGTCAGAAATAGACTATTTCTGACAGTTCTGGGACTGTCCTTCCATACAGCGGTTGAAACATTGTATCTATTTTTTTCCATAAATGACATTCTGCAAATACACTTAGAGGAGCGCTGCAGATACACTTTTTGCCGGCTTGGAATTAATCTTATTTTCATCCTACTTCTTCTTCTTCATCCTCATCCTCATAAGAAGAAAAAGAAGAAGTAGGATGAAAATAAGAATAATTCCAAGCCGGCAAAAAGTGTATCTGCAGCGCTCCTCTAAGTGTATCTGCAGAATGTCATTTATGGAAAAAAATAGATACAATGTTTCAACCGCTGTATGGAGTGAATGTCCCAGAACTGTCATAAATAGTCTATTTCTGACAGTTCTGGGACATTCACTCCATACAGCTGTTTCAACCGCTGTATGGAGGGAATGTCATAGAACTGTCAGAAATAGACTATTAATGACAGTTCTGGGACTGTCCTTCCATACAGCGGTTGAAACATTGTATCTATTTGTTTCCATAAATGGATCCATTTATGGAAACAAATAGATACAATGTTTCAACCGCTGTATGGAAGGACAGTCCCAGAACTGTCATTAATAGTCTATTTCTGACAGTTCTATGACATTCCCTCCATACAGCGGTTGAAACAGCTGTATGGAGTGAATGTCCCAGAACTGTCAGAAATAGACTATTTCTGACAGTTCTGGGACATTCCCTCCATACAGCGGTTTCCGGCAAAAAGTGTATGTGCAGAGTTCCTCTATTCTGCAGATACACTTAGAGGAGCTCTGCAGATACACTTAGAGGAGCTCTGCACATACACTTTTTGCCGGCTTGGAATTATTCTTATTTTCATCCTACTTCTTCTTCTTCTTCTTCTTCTTCTTCTTCATCCTCATCCTCATCCTCTTCTTCTTCTTCTGAGGATGAGGATGAGGATGAAGAAGAAGAAGAAGAAGAAGTAGAATGAAAATAAGATTAATTCCAAGCCGGCAAAAAGTGTATGTGTAGAGCTCCTCTAAGTGTATCTGCAGAATAGAGGAACTCTGCACATACACTTTTTGCCGGCTTGCAATTATTCTTATTTTCATCCTACTTCTTCTTCTTCTTCTTCTTCTTCTTCTTCATCCTCTTCTTCTTCTTCTGAGGATGAGGATAAAGAAGAAGAAGAAGAAGAAGAAGAAGAAGTAGGATGAAAATAAGATTAATTCCAAACAGGCAAAAAGTGTATGTGCAGAGCTCCTCTAAGTGTATCTGCAGAATAGAGGAACTCTGCACATACACTTTTTGCCGGCTTGGAATTATTCTTATTTTCATCCTACTGCTTCTTCTTCTTCTTCATCCTCATCCTCATCCTCAGAAGAAGAGGATGAGGATGAGGATGAAGAAGAAGAAGAAGAAGAAGAAGTAGGATGAAAAGAAGAATAATTCCAAGCCGGCAAAAAGTGTATGTGCAGAGTTCCTCTATTTCTGACAGTTCTCTCACAGCTTCTTCACATGAACAGTGGTTGAAACATCTGTATCCTAAATATAAACTAATAGATACAATGTTTCAACCGCTAAACATGTGTTCCTTCTGTCAGAGAACTGTCAGAAATAGCGGAGCTCACTGCAGGGACACTTTTGCCGGCTGATCGGGAAATGTTCGATTCGCGCACCCGAAGTAGGCAAAATTTCGGTTTCGCCGCGAATCGAATATTTCCTGAAATTCGACTCGAATTCCAGTTCGCCTGGTTCGATTCGCTCATCTCTAATTACTTCCATATCTACCTACATTAATCCACCCAGATCAAGTGGGATTTATACCTGGTAGACAAGCTCCTGACGCTACAAGACGAATTATATCCCTACTACATCACCTCGAGACCGAAAACCAACCATCCCTCCTCCTATCATTAGACGCGGAAAAAGCGTTTGACCGAATCCATTGGCAATTTATGACCCTTACATTACAAAAATTTGGAATAACGGACTGGATGCTCTCAGCAATTTTATCCCTATACTCCAAACCCACCGCCAGAGTACTGACAAATGGCACACTCTCTCAACCTTTCTGTATATCAAACGGTACCAGACAAGGATGCCCTCTATCCCCCATAATCTTTGCCTTACTTATCGAACCATTGGCAACCAATCTCAGAAACGACCCAGACTTTACGGGAATTAAACTTTATCAACATGAGCACAAACTTAGTCTTTTCACAGACGATATTATCCTTATGATTACGAATCCCTATAAATCACTCCAATCGATACGTTCACATATCCATTGTTATGCGGAAGTTTCATATTACAAACTTAATGAACCCAAATCATCTATACTCAACCTACATACACCTATAGGAACCAGATCTCTAATCTCCAAACATTTTCCCTTTACCTGGGAAACACATAACATACCCTATCTAGGGATCAAACTCACCGCAACCACTAGCCAACTTTACGCAACTAATTACAAACCATTATTAGAAACCATTCCTCAAGAACTAAAAAGCTTACGCACAACCACATTATCGACTCTAGGTAGAGTATCAACCATGAAAATGTGCATATTGCCTAAAATACTATACATCTTTCGGACGCTCCCTATACCAGTCACCCATACCTTCTTCTCTAAACTTCAAGCTACACTAAATACATTTTTATGGAATTCTAAAAGACCCCGATGCTCCACGAACCTATTACTACGCCCACCTTCCAGAGGGGGGACAGGTCTCCCCCACCTAAAATCATATCTCATATCATCAAGCAGTCCTATTAGACCAACTCTTCTTCTGGTGGCACCCTACTGACGAGAAGATCTGGACCAAATTAGAAAACTCCTTATGCTGGCCACACACAATAACAGACATACTGTTCATACCACGAGCAGCTCAACCTAAAAACCTACAAGCACACCCCTGTATCCAGGCTTCTTTAAATGCTTGGTTTGATTTTTCAATCCGCAACCAAGCAAACAAAAGCAATGTGAAAATTCTCACTCCCCTTTCATCCCTGCACTTCCTCACTCCTCACCTAAACATATTACCATGGAGCAGCCTTGGTATACTCCACATCCAAGATATCTACACAAACCATAAACTGGACTCATTCTCCGTTATCCAAAATAAATTTAATCTTTCCGACAAAGAACAATATACTTATATGCGAATAGCCCACGCCATCTCCAAAACACGTATATCACCTGAAATAGGAATTCCTGCAACTGCACAGCAATTCTTCCAAAGAACACAGTACCCTAAGAAAGGAATTTCGACTTTCTATTCACTTATTGCTGAAATACAATTCACTACATACACTTCTTCTTTAATCAATTGGGAAAAGAATCTCTCCCAACCAATAACCCCAAACACTTGGGAAAAAACATTCACTATCACTTTTAAAGCTTCTAAATGTAGCTCCCACTGGGAAACATACTTGAAAATCCTACACCAATGGTAACTGACCCCAACTAAATTATCCTTATTCTACCCTCAACATTCACAATTCTGCTGGAGACACTGTAGAGAAAAGGGATCACTCCTTCACATACTCCCTCAAGTCTTATTGGAATAAGGTTTTCCAGATCATTTCATCACTCACAGGAACTTTAATTCCTCCAAATCCTGCCCTAGCTCTTCTCCACATTGGAATAGACATGTTCCCTGTCACCGTACGTACTATTATCATACACATCCTAGCAGCCGCAAAAATTAACATCACCAAACTATGGAGATCCACCACAATCCCTTCTTTGTCCCGCCTCATATCCGATCTTAACCTCCAATGCGAGATGGAAAGAAGAACAGCACTCTATAATTCTTCCTACCACAAATTTAAAACCCAATGGTCACAATGGTTTAATAACCCTAATTGCCCAATAATATGATTACTATTAGAAATGAGTACAATACTCTCTGACCACACTAAATTGGTGCCTACCCTCCCTTCCCTCCACCTATTCCCTTGCTCCTCCACTACCCTTATGTTCTCCCCATTCTTATATTTCACTAGTTTCCTAGAATGGTTCATGACATACGAAACATACCTCTCATGTAACCAACGTATGGAGGGGTAGGCTCCCCGGCCACCTGGTGGGGAGCCTCCACTTCCTTTCTTGTTCTTATTTTTATATACTGTTATCCTCAGATGTGAACCATATATGATTGATTACCAAATATCACTTTTGTATGTTGAAACCTCAATAAAAATATTTGAATATAAAAGTAAAAAAAGTGTATTTTGTTTTAAATTTGCATTTGAAAAATCGCTGCGCAAATACTGTGTGGCGTAAAACATTTGGACACCCACCATTTTATTCTCTATGGCCTCTGATTTTAAAAAATATATAATGTTTTGGGGTTTAAAGTAATTTTCTAGCAAAAAAACTGTTTTTTCAACAAAAAGTGTCAGAAAAGGCTTGGTCTTCAAGAGCGGGTGATGTGTGGCATAAGCTTCTAATGTTGGCCCTAAAATGCCAGGATAGTAGAAGCAACCCCTCAAAATGACCCCTTTTTGGAAAGTAGACACTCCAAGGTATTTGCTAAGAGGCATGGTGAGTGTTTTGCAGATTTCATTTGTTGCCACGTTTTTGGAAATGAAGAAAGAAAACAAAAAATGACAAAAATGATATCTGTAAAATACTCACCATGCCTCTTCTCAAATTCCTTGTAGTGTCTACTTTCCAAAAAGGGGTTATTTGGGGGGGGGGGGGGTTGTACTATCCTGGCATTTTAGGGCCTCAGAAACTGTGATAGGTAGTAGGGAAGTGATATGAGGAAATATGCCCTTTGAAAGCCTGGAGGTAATCATTGGATTTTGGGGGCTTGTATGTAGCTAGGCTGCCAAAAAGTCTCTCATATGTGGTATCCCCATACTTGGAAGAAATAGGAGAATGTGTTTTGGGATGTTATTCTGAATATACCTATGGCATGCATGAGCAATATATCATTAAAGTGACAACTTTGCGTAAAAATAAAATTGTCATATTCAAAAATATAGTGGCAAAAAATTAAATTTTCCATGGACTCAACATGCCTCTCTTCAAAATTTCCAAAAAAGGGTCATTTGGGGGGGGGGGGGGGGGGGGTTTGTACTACCCTGGCATTTTATAGCACCTCAATAAATGTGATAGGCAGTCAGAAAGTAAAAGCTACGTAAATTCCAATGTCAATACCATAGTTTGTAGACGCTATAACTTTCACAAAAAACAATTAATATACATGTGTTGAGACTTTTTTTTACCAAAAACATGTAGCAGAATACATTTTAGCCTAAATGTATGACTAACTTTGAGTTTATTGGATATTTTTTATAACCAAAAGTGAAAAATATCGTTTTTTTTCAAAAAATTTTCTCTTTTCTTGTTTATAGCGCAAAAAATTAAGAAACCACAGGGGTGATCAAATACCACCAAAAGAAAGCTCTATTTGTATGAAAAAAGGACATAAATTTTGTTTGGGTACAGTATTGCACAACCGCACAATTACCAGTTCAAATAGCAGAGTGCCTAAACAGTGTACATCAGCGGTTCTCAACCTGGGGGTCGCGACCCCTTTGGGGGTCGAACGACCATTTCACAGGGGTCGCTTAAGACCATCGGAAAACACATATTTCCGATGGTCTTAGGAACCGAGACACCGTTCCTGTCTCAGGCGATCTGTGGGCGGGATGATATGCTGCCCCTGTCACCTGGCCACACCTCCGGAATCGCTCAACAGCTCCGCATCCTCGCCGCTGATTGGCCACCGGAACTGTAGCTCAGGAGAGGCACACAGGCGGCCAATCACCGGCGAGGAGGTGGAGCTTGGAGAGGAGGAGCCGAGCGGCAGCGCGCAGAGATCGAAGAAGATCGAGGGAGCTGCAAGAGCGAGTGAAGAGAGAGGCCAGAGAAGGAAGACAGCTGACAGGTAAGTGCAAATTTTGCTGCTGCAGCCAGGTATGCAGACTGTAGATGGGAGAGGGAGAGAGAGAGCCCAGGCTGGAGCAGGGGTCAGCAAGGTAAGTATCATTGGTGTCAGTGGAAGGGATAGTGCCCCATCATTTGTGTCACTAATACCAACGATGGGGCACTATTCCTCCCCCCACTGACACCAATGATGGGGCACTATTCCTCCCCCCACTGACACCAATGATGGGGCACTATTCCTCCCCCCACTGACACCAATGATGGGGCACTATTCCTCCCCCCACTGACACCAATGATGGGGCACTATTCCTCCCCCCACTGACACCAATGATGGGGCACTATTCCTCCCCCCACTGACACCAATGATGGGGCACTATTCCTCCCCCCACTGACACCAACGATGGGGCACTATTCCTCCCACTGACGCCAATGATTGGGCACTATTCCCCCCACTGACACCAATGATGGGGCACTATTCCTCCCACTGACACCAATGATGGGGCACTATTCCTCCCACTGACACCAATGATGGGACACTATTCCTCCCACTGACACCAATGATGGGACACTATTCCTCCCACTGATACCAATGATGGGACACTATTCCTCCCACTGACACCAATGATGGGGCACTATTCCTCCCACTGACACCAATGATGGGGCACTATTCCTCCCACTGACACCAATGATGGGGCACTATTCCTCCCACTGACACCAATGATGGGGCACTATTCCTCCCACTGACACCAATGATGGGGCACTATTCCTCCCACTGACACCAATGATGGGGCACTATTCCTTCCACTGACACCAATGATGGGGCACTATTCCTTCCACTGACACCAATGATGGGGCACTATTCCTTCCACTGACACCAATGATGGGGCACTATTCCTTCCACTGACACCAATGATGGGGCACTATTCCTCCCACTGACACCAATGATGGGGCGCTATTCCTCCCACTGACACCAATGATGGGGCGCTATGCCTCCCACTGACACCAATGATGAGGCGCTATACCTCCCACTGACACCAACGATGAGGCGCTATTCCTCCCACTGACACCAACGATGGGGCGCTATTCCTCCCACTGACACCAACGATGGGGCGCTATTCCTCCCACTGACACCAACGATGGGGCGCTATTCCTCCCACTGACACCAACGATGGGGCGCTATTCCTCCCACTGACACCAACGATGGGGCGCTATTCCTCCCACTGACACCAACGATGGGGCGCTATTCCTCCCACTGACACCAACGATGGGGCGCTATTCCTCCCACTGACACCAACGATGGGGCGCTATTCCTCCCACTGACACCAACGATGGGGCGCTATTCCTCCCACTGACACCAACGATGGGGCGCTATTCCTCCCACTGACACCAACGATGGGGCGCTATTCCTCCCACTGACACCAACGATGGGGCACTATTCCTCCCACTGACACCAACGATGGGGCACTATTCCTCCCACTGACACCAACGATGGGGCACTATTCCTCCCACTGACACCAACGATGGGGCACTATTCCTCCCACTGACACCAACGATGGGGCACTATTCCTCCCACTGACACCAACGATGGGGCACTATTCCTCCCACTGACACCAACGATGGGGCACTATTCCTCCCACTGACATAAGTGATGGGGCGCTAGTCCTCCCACTGCAAAATTACAGTTATGAAGTAGCAACGAAAATAATTTTATGGTTGGGGGTCACCACAACATGAGGAACTGTATTAAGGGGTCGCGGCATTAGAAAGGTTGAGAACCACTGGTGTACATGGATTTATCTATCATGTGCTGAAGGGGTGTAGCCACATATTACCACTAGAAGAGGAGTGTTAGCACCAGGGGCGGACTGACCATTCGAGCACTCGGGCACTGCCCAAGCGCCCAGGGTCAGTAGGGGCCCCCATGAGATGCCCCTGGTACCTTTGATAGGCTTTTTTGGGTGTGGTTTGAGTGTGGGCAAGGACACAGGGGTCCCATGATCCCCTATTGCCCGGGGACCCCATGAGTTGTCAGTCCGCCCCTGGTTAGCACACTGCTAATTATCCTTTCTAGCAAAGGATAGATAAATGCTTGTACAAGCTATTGGGATTTCAGCACAAGTATGTCTTATTTTTGTTGCATAGTAGGTCAGTAGCCACACCTAAATCTAGTAGCTTTCCCTCACTTTCTGCCTGTTTGCCCCAGGTTGGCATTGTGTCCACAGTAGCATTTGCGTAGGTAGAGCAGAGTAGGACTGGTCATAGAGGGATTACTTTGATGCAGTTGGCCAGCTTAAACATGTATTGCAATATGTGTGAACTAAAAATCCCTATTTTTATTACAGCATTTACTGGAAAGGGTAATAAGCAGCGTGCAGAGGGTTCCTCTGGGATTTTTAGTGTTAACATGTGGCTACACCCCTTTAGCACCTGATAATGCATGTACAAGCAATTGGGATTTGAGCACTGGTATATTTTGTTTTTGTTAGGTTTTTTTCTTTAAAGGCACAGGAACATATTAGACACCCAGTAGAGCACAATGGTTGCTGAAGGTGTCTAGTGTCCCAGCTCCAATTTTAGCAAGCTAAATCAAAAACAAAAGTTGGTGTTTTCCCTGAATAGTGCTGTCATTGAACAACAATGCAAAATTAGTGTTCCTACTGATTAATCTTTTCATTGCACATCAAAGTGAGCTTTGGACTAAACACCAAAGAAAGCTGATATATGACATTAAAAAGTGGAAAATTAGCATACCAGTATGATTTAGAATGTCGGAGGAAACTAAGGCACTCACAGAAAAGACACATTGCTTACATGAACAAATAATGTGAACTCCATGAAAAGCAAAATTGCTAGCAGATAATGCATAGCTAAGACCATACAGTGCTGTGAAAAAGTATTTGCCCCTTCCTGACTTTTTTTTTTTTTTTGCAAATTTGTCACACTTAAATGATTCAGATCATCAAACAAATTTTAATATTACACAAAATAACCAGAGTAAACAAAATTCAGTTTTTAAATGATGATCTCATTTAATAAGGGAAAAAATCTGTCCAAACCTGCCTGGCCCTATGTAAAAAAGTAATTGCCCCCTAAACCTAATAACTGGTTGTGTCAACAACTGCAATCAAGCGTTTGTGATAACTAGCAATGAATCTTTCATATCGCTGTGGAGGAATATTGGCCCACTCTTCGCAGAATTTTTTTGATTCAGCCACAATGGAGGGTTTTTGAGCATGAATAGTCTGTTTAAGATCATGCCAAAGCATCTCAATCGGATTTAAGTCTGGACTTTGAGTAGGCCACTCCAAAACCTTAATTTTTTTTGAGCCATTTAGAGGTGGCCTTACTGGTGTGTTCTAGATCATTGTCCTGTTGCATAATCCAAGTGCGCATGAGCTTGAGGTCGTGAACTGCTGGCCAGACATTCTCCTTCAGGATTTTTTGGTAGAGCGCAAAATTCATGGTTCCGTCAATTATGGCAAGTCTTCCAGATCTTGAAGCTGCAAAGCAGCCCTAGACCATCACACTACCACCACCAGTGGTCCTGCAGTTATTTAAATGTTGTTCTGGGTTCTTTTACGACCTCCTGGATGAGTCGCCATTGTGCTCTTGGAGTAATTGTGGTAGGCCAGCCTCTCCTGGGAAGGTTCACCACTGTTCCAAGTTTTCTCCATTTGTGGATAATGGCTCTCACCATAGTTTTCTGGAGTCCCAAAGCCTTAGAAACGGCTTTGTAACCCTTTCCAGACTGATACATATTGATTACGTTGTTTCTCATTTGTTCTTGAATTTCTTTAGATAGTGGCATGATGTGTTGCTTTTTGGGATCTGTTAGTGTGCTGCACTTTGTCAGACAGCTTCTATTTAAGTGATTTCAACAGGTCTGGCAGTAATCAGGCCTAGGTGTGGCAAGTGAAATTTAACTCAACTTTCCAAAAATGTGGTTAATCACAGGAAAGGGAGGTGGCAATTCCTTTTTCACATAGGGCCAGACAGATTTGGACAGTTTTTTCCCCTTAATAGATGAAATTATCATTTAAAACTGTATTTTGTATTTACTCAGGTTATATATGTGTAATACTAAAATTTGTTTTCTGCTCTGAACCATTTAAGCGTGACAAATATGCAAAAAAATATAAGGAAGGGGGAAAATACTTTTTCACACCACTATAATTTTTGATACAATAAACAATGGTTTTAAAAAAATGTCTCCCTGGAATGATTTCCCCTCACTTCCTGTCCCAGAGACATAACAAGAAGTGAAGGAAATCACAACTTGGACCACTGTCACCAGAACAGGTGTCATCACTGAAAATTTTCCCCTCTATTCCTGGTCCAGTGACAACTGTAAATACATGAATATCTCATCATTTTCTTTCCCTAATGATAATAGTTAAACAGGAGAAAAATAAAGAGTTAGGCTCTCAGAAGAAATAAAAACCTAGCAGAGGTATAAACCTTCCACATGCAAAGGTATACCGTTAGATAAGCTTGAAAACGTTTACTATCACATGCAACCACTCCCTACAAAACTCTATTGACATAATATTACTACACAACACTAATAATTTTGACCATTTTTTTGTTGTCATACAAGAGTCTAGATATGTAACACATCTGCTTGGCTTTGCACTTCCCCAAAAGTGTATTTCCCACTGCCTGTCAGACCTATAGCACAAAGCCAAAGAGAAGTTTTAGAGAACTTCACTCATTTCTATGGTACAGGTGTGACAGATGGGCCAGCAGGCTTGGACAGAAACCACCAACTGGCAGGGACCTGGGGCACTCAGCAACAGACGCAGAGAATATGCCTCAAGTGCCTGGTGCTAGTGATGTCCATGGTTACAACCTCAGTGTCATTAGTACAGTGTCAGTGCTTTTTATTAGCACTGATCCCTGTCTTAGAGTCACTGGGGATGTCAGTGGCAGTTAGTCAGTTCCCACCAGTGTCAGAATACCCACCGCAGTCCCGCAGTCCCACTATAAATCATTAATCGCCGCCATTACTTGTATGAAGAAAAAATAAAATTCCAGTATATATATACCGCCATTCGTAAACCCATTAATTTACACATACTGGGATTTTTTTTTAGCAAAGACCTATAGCAGAATACATTTTGGTCTAAATTTATGAAGGAATTAGATTTTTTAAATTTTTTATTGTATATGTTTTATAGCAAAAAGTAAAAAATATTGTTTTTTTTAAAATAAATTTTCAGTCTTTATTTGTTTATAGCGCAAAATATAAAACATGGCGAGGTGATTAAATACCACCAAATAAAAGCTCTATTTGTGGGAAAAAATTACATAAATTTCATTTGTGTAGAGCGTTGAATGACTGTGCAATTGTAAGTTAAAGTAACGCAGCACTGTATCGCAAATAATGGCCTGGTCAGGAAGGGGGGCAAATCCTCTGAAAGACAAATGGTTAACTATTCTCTGAACTCTGCCTGCCTTTTGTCTATGGATTGGTCCATGATTATTCTGAACCTTGCCTGCTTTATACCTGGACTTTCATTGAAGCACTCTACCTGTCTGCCAACTGCAAGTATCTGTTTGCTGTGTTCAGTTCATGCCTGCCCCAGCGTGGTAGCCAGACACTATAGCTTTGTGTATAAGTCCAGGGGGCAACCAATACCAGTAGGCCTGATTGCCGTATGGAAAAGAGGGCTGCTATAAGTGAAGAGCACAGAAGCAAACTATAGTGCCTGGCCACCTGAGTTAGGGGTAAGTGTGACAATGACCCCAGTCTGCTATGTGTTTTATAGCTGTCTATGGGCTCCATTCACTAAAGCAGGCTGCATGGGGTATTTAGGTGATCTGACACATTTTTCCAAAATATTGCATGCAATGCTCAACAAGTCAATTCACTATTCTGTTGTGCTGTATTTACCTCAAAATTCAAAAATTCTCAGTAAATACTGCATAAAAAGGCATTCAAGTTAATTCACTAAAGGAAAAAAATGCATGAGTTCAATAAGTAGTAGTAAAGGCATGCGGCATTTAAGGAATGTAAAAATATAATAGCCAATTTGAAGTAGACTTTTCCTTTTTTTTATCAGTCTCTCAACAGTAATGCATAGAAACCTAAGTGTGAAAAATCACAGAATAATTGGTGTTGATATACCTAAAGTATAACTAGTGGCAAAACTTTTTTTTTTGTTTTGGATAGAGTGGATATTTTAAAAAAAGTGAATGGCAAAAAAATTTTTGAAAAACCGCTAAGAGGTATTTTACTGTAGTTCTTAGAGCGGTAGATATCATTTTGTGAATTGAGCCCTATGTCTCCCTTTGGTGTAATTGTTCCTCACTAAGGACTTGTTTACATTAGCAGCAAGGAATGCTACTCCTCTGAAAACCAATCCATACTGGCATTGTTTTTCAGAGGCATTTGTCAGGTGGTGAGGAGGTAATTGCATTGCAGCTGTGGAGCATTGAAGTGCAGTCCCATGCACTTGAATTAGCTGCGTTGTAGTACTTGCAAAATGCTACGTAGGATATAATTGCTGCCACGAAGCAAAGCATTGTGAGCATGGCATATGTATACTCCTCCCTTTGCAGCAACAGTGGGAACGGTTGGGAGGAGGTTAGTAAAAGCACAGCTCAATCGTATGATTTTACCAACTCCCAGTCACTAGTGTTAATGAGTCCTTATTGTTTCAATGATACAACAAAAAGTAAAAAACAATCAAGACCGGACAGAGATTCTAGCTCTTGGACACCCTATCCAAAACAAAGATACCAGTTTCAGTTGGGGTTTCAAATTAAGGAAGTTTTATAGAATGAATATATTTTTGTTCACTCTTTCAATACTAAACAAAACATATGGGGGCAATCTGAAGGTGGCAGTGCTGTTTCCATTATTGATTTCACTTTAATATTGGTCACTGGAACTTGTAAGCAATTATTTTTTCTCTCTCTTGCCTTATTAAAAATGTTTTGTGCTTGATAGTAAGACTGACATAATGTACTGTATATACAGTATGTGTTTGTGTTTTCAGTGAAAATTGCATAGTCTGCTTGCTTCATGTACTAGTTTTGACAGGTTCACATTTTTGCACATGGAGAGGAGGTATGTATGTAACAAAGAGATTTGGCAGAATTCAGGCATGTTTCATATACCAGGAGGCAAAAAGTACTCTCTTCTTTCTTTTCTGATATTTCTAATTAAAATTAGCTGGACTTAATACACAAATTTTCTTAGAGGTCTGTTTTAACTTGTGTTTCTTAGCAAGGCCAAGGTGATTATACCCGAAAGGGAATGTAAAGCCAAGAGTATTTGTGTCTTACAGTAAAGGCCATGTTCTAGGGTGTTGGAAGATGACAGAAAGGAAGTCTCACATCATACATAGAGAGAGTTGCAGACTTAGAATATGTGATGTTGTGCAGTATAACCTCTGTGCTCATTTGACTGACAATTACTCAGTTATGCAACACTATACCCAAATAAATTGTATTGAATTTTTTTTTAAACAGAGCTTTCTTTTGGTGGTATTTAAAGTGTTACTAAACCCAGGACTCTGCATTCACTATATCTGGTCTCCCACAGTACACAGATCATGGAAATGCAATTATTTTAGTAAATATAAACTGCTAAATAACTTTTCTCATCAGTAGTTAGAGAAGTCTTGTGACTTCTATCAGTGTCCAGCAGAGAACTGGTTAAAGCTTGTAGGAGGAGTTTTCATTCTCCCCTATGATGCTGCAGGAGCCCTGCCCCTCTGTCTGGACAGTGCTGATTGGCCCTGTGCCGATCACATGTACTCTTCCATGAAAAAAAAAATTCTCTCTAGCAATACACACCAAACTGAGCATGTGCAGCTTGCCTCCAAGCCTCTGTGCTATCAGGAGTTACATTGGGGACAGTAGAAGAAGGGGAGGATCAAGCATCCTTTTTACACAATGCAGAGGATTAACCCTTTAGGTTCCACAGTGAGTATAACAAGCATGCTTTACCGCATATACAAACTGATTTTACTGTTGTGGGTTTAGTAACACTTTAAGCACCACCAGTTGTTTTTTTTTATATAGGGAAGAAGAACAGACATTTTGAAAATAAAATTTCCCTACTTTTTCATACGTTTACACCATAATTTATTTGGCTACATTTGTTTGGTAAAAAAACAAACAAACAAATAAACAAACCCAAAAGTTATACAGTCTAAAAACTCTGATATATTACAGTGTATCAATGCTAATGTTCTGTAATGCCACATCTGAATTCTTGACTACCGGCTACATTTTCAGAGGCCTGAAGTATCAGGACAGCACATCCCCTACTTGATAATGCTGGATCACGTACATGTATGTGATCCAGCGCAGAGTGGCTGCCCTGCCACAGTATATACATGGGGTGATCCGTAATCGGTTAAGCTCAACATTATTTTTTTTCAAGATCTAAGCCTCCCCTTTTCCTTTATTTTTCGTATGACCTCTGCTAACACTGCTGCTAGTTCCCCTTTAAAAATACTCTATAAGTAGCTAAGGACAAAAATGAGAAGTTGAGTCCGATAGGTAGAATGGGTGAAGAAAAAGGAGACTGACAAACTGGATAGGTGGGGAAGGTTAAGGTGTTATATAAATAGCAGAGTGACAGATTGGAAAGGTGGAGAAACAGAAAACTGAAAAATAAAGACGCAAAGAGAAGAAAGAAGGATAAGACTGGCAAATAAAGGTGGTCAAACACGGTTCATATTTTGAACAATTCCTGATGAACCTACCAAAATCCAAGTTGTGGGTGGACTTGTCGGAACCACTTTGCATGACATAAGTTGATCTTTCAAAAGACTTTTGTTGAAGGAGCTGGCTGGAATATTTTTAGCTAAACCGTGCCTGCATCCAGTCAGATACAGACACTGTCTAGATATTCAGCAGCTGCTCCGATACCTTGCAGTGGGGATTCTTCTTTCTTAGCTGTTTAATGTAGATGGAGGAAAAGATTGATTTCTATTGTTCAGTATGGGGTGCCTGAATGAGACAAATCTACACCTGTATGGCCATCTTTAGAAAAAAACAACAAATAAACAGCAGGAACCTGGGGATGGATAGGTGTAGTGGGCAAGGTAATGCGAGGATGACAGATGGTAGGAGCAAGGAAAAGATGAGAAACAACAAGAAAACAAATATTAATGTAAAGAAATATAAATCTCAGCTGAAAGGTTTAATTAAGCAAGTAGGAGGATTCTGAAGTGAATGACACAAGTGTGGATCCCTGAAAGAACAGGGCAACAGATAAAATGCTGAAGCAGAAAATAAATGGATGGAAAAACTGAAAGGTGTTTAAGGCATTGTAGTGGAACAAACCAGAAGGCAGATAAATATCTAAACGTGCTTCGAGTTACAACCCGATTTTACATAAACTAATATCTTGGAAAACAGTGCATGAACTCTGAGGCGAATGCTGACTAGAAAATGAGAATTATTTCCTTTCTCTGCAATTAGGGTTAGCATTATAAACCCCCAGATATGGACTGAAGTTTTTTGGCACGGTGTCATTAATAATGAATAGGAAGTAGTAGACTCTGGTACAGCTTAGAAAAAAAAAATCAGTGAGGTCCAACATGCTAGAACTCCCTCTACAGTAGGTGGGCACATGCCATAATGTTCAAGCATGCACAGCACTTTATGGCACACTTACCTCCTATAGTGTACCCTCCAGTGATGCAATAAAAGTATTCCTCTTTGACCCACTCAGTATAGTTCAAAAACCATACTGTGCAAAAATAATAATAATAATAATAACAATAAATCAAGTAATAAAACTTTGGTGCAAACATGCAACATGTGATAAATTAGTTCAATAAAGTGCCCAAAGTTCATAAAATTGCTTCTTTCCAAAGTGATCTAAAAAAAATCCCATGATTTTAAGCCTTCAATCAAGTGAAAGCAGTATCAGGTCATTTATAGGCAGGCTGCACCTACCTTTTCCACCACCAGAGATCTCCTCAACAGAAACAAAATCACCAGATGGATGTAACCAGGTAACTAAAGTAAAAAAAAAATGCTTAGATCTGCTCCTTTGTTTTAGTATCTGTAGTCACATATTCTGGGGCACATCATTCCATGTACTCTTAAATCAGACAGAAAAAGAAGCAGATCATAATGTAATATTTTTTATTAGGATGAGATTCAAGTAAAAAGCATAAAGCACTTACGGCAGAGTGCTACATCCAGTACCGAGGATATGACAGCATAGGTTTGCAAAAGGAACAGGACACCATGCACTACAGATCTCCCCAGAATATGTGTACCTTCAATAAGTGATGATGCCATTGTATGTAGCTTCCTTGACATGTTTCATCACTGGATGACTTTATCAGGAATGGCCCACCTACAGTATCATCAGCTTCCTTAAATCTCCCCATTGCCTCCCTCACTGACAGGCCAGCTTTCTCAGCATCTTATAAAGTGCCAAGACCTAGTTTTATTGGTATTCCGATTCTCATTCAAAGAACATCTTATAGCCAATTCCCTCCTTGAAAAATGCAAATCCAAACATTTTTGGCCATCTACTCTGTATCTGTTTTAGCAATGGAAATTAATATTATCTACATTTAACAATTATTTATTATTAATTAAGCACACTTTAAACCCAGCAAACCATTGACTTAAAATTATATATTATATAAAAAGTATTTAAAAATTAGATTCAATTTCAGTTGTATTTGATTTAATAAATAGTAAATTAAATCTAAATTAAATGTATTATTTACTATTTGAGACAGACACCAGCCTGCATGGTAAAACAGATTGTTTTAGTGTGCCAGCATATGTGAACAGGTCTTTAATAAAAAAAAAAAATTAGAAGCAGAAGGAAGACTTTTTTTGGCAGAAGAAATTTTAACTGTCTCTTCTGGTTTAAGAATCAGCCTCCTTGCAGAGTTTTATTTTTGGATTTAGTTCTGCATTAAAGCATCTACCCAATGTAGGACATCTGAGCTGGTATTAGAGTAACTAGGGGAGGTAACATGCTCATTGACCCTCTAGCTATAAATGACACCAGCCTGAATGCTTGGTGTGCTGGGCTGTTTTTTTTTGTGTGTGTGTGTAAATACATAAGGGCCTATTTGGATCTATGAATGTGTGTACAGCTGATTTTTTCTTAGCATTAGGCAGGTGCATTGTTGCATTATTGTAAGTTTCCTTTATGCATTGCATGCATTTTGAGGCACATCTTCAATTTGTGTTTGAAATTAGAATTTAAATGGATGAAGTGAACAGGCACTGACCACAGCTACTGTTAATACCAATGCAGAAAAATGCATGTATATGTATTTTGATGTGCTGCCATTGATTTCTATAGGCCTATCAAAACACTAAAAAGCCAAAAACAATGGACATGTATTTCTTGAACATACAATGCACTGCAGCACTGAGATGGTGATAGATACTATTTTTTCCTTGGGGGACTGGACATGTGATTTAGCTTGCTGCATTAAAACACAACAGTGTAAATGGGCAGTATTTAAAAACATTCCCAGTTAGATCCAGGCAAAGCAGATTTCTAGCAGAGCTGATTCATGGTAATTTGTTTATCTCTTATGAGAAATGCCCAAGTCCCTCCTAGAATTACAGGCAATCCTTCCTATTATCTTTGCAACTATGGATCGTTTACTGTTGCAGAACTACAAGTACCAACATGGCCTTCTTCATCAAAGTGTTTTTCCTTAGAACTGTGTGTATTGCTCTGTAGCTACTGATTCCATTTAACAAAAGGTTACAACTGTTATTTGCAGGAACAAGTCTGAATCTGATTGGTGGCAATACAAATCTTATGAGCCATTGATAAATGATTTTCACTTTTATTTGTATGGTTGCATAGATACAGTCTCTTCTAAATAACTATGTAACAGAAATAACTGAAACCAAATCCCAATGTATGTATTTTAAGTAATTACTTTATTACAAATGCAGTTATTATATCTGGGGAAAAAGATGTTTCATCTACTAGTCTATATGGTAGCACATCTATGTTTCTTATAGTGACAACGCTCCTTTCACACTTCAGTGGTGGTAGCTATAGGTAAGGTCACATATCCACCAGGTGCCTGAATGCTGCCCCGATCAGGAGCAATTAAAGTGCAAGTACAAATTTTCAACCAAAGGTTAGTTATTTCATAGCCAATTACCCAAACAGCTTCACCCCACTTTGAACTGCTTGTGAAGTAAGGACATCTTTGCATCTGCTCTCTCAATGGATTCCCTGTAGCTTTCCTCTTCCACTCTATTCATCTATTTTCTAAAGTACTTACTGCACCCACCTGCCTTTCACCATTTAACTCTTTCACTCATGGAGATGAAAGTCGGACATTTGCATCAAACGCCATTCCAGTGTCACCCATTATAAAGTCTATTTTTTTTTCTATAATATGCCCACTGAGTTCCATTTATCCTTTGAAAAGTGTGACATTTAAAATTGCTATGCACACAATATAAACTGTTTACATGTTTATAATGTATTGTGTGATAATAATAGTTACTATCCATTCTCTGATGGCAGACTTATAAAGAACGTCAAACAATGCTTTTTCCGAAGTGTGTCTGGGTCTAAATGGGTCATGCTTGTGTCTTCTGCTAAATAATAGAATAATGCTATTGTTAAACAGACATGAGACAGCATTGATTTAACTGTTTTGAAATATAATCCATTCCCTGCAATAATTTATCATTTAAAGTAAAAAGTTAATAGAGTATGCCAGAAACAGTTACAAGGTACCTTGGTTTAATTTATTTATAAATATATATTTATATTATTTAATATATAATTTATTATTATTTATTTATATTTATTTATTTACATTTAGCCAAAATCATTTTAGAACACCTTATGGAGTACATCTAATTTTTTTCACACCAGTCCTTGTTAAAACAGACATAACAGTCTAATATTAACTATTATATTTAGCTTGGCCATAGACGGATAGATTTCTTACTGAGAACAATGGACATAGAGGCATCTGTTCATCCTTGAACTCTTCAGGATCTGTTTCATTGTATCCTGTATGAGGCACAAGTACTGGAGAAAAAGTAAGGATCAACCTCAGTGCATAGATATTTTCCAACACGACAGAAGAACTTTGTATGCAATGCAAAGAACTTCTGGTTCTCACATTGAACCATGTACAGCTCAATCCTTAAATAACAACTAAGGCTGGGTACACACGGATCAAATATCGACCACTATCTGCCAGTTCAACAGAAACCAGAAACTGACTGACATTCGATCAGTGTATACAGCTGTCTTTCCGACAGAAGCTGGTCTGGCTTTTGTCTAAGGTGCATGCTGGAAACCCAGCATCTGATCAGTGCTGGCAGCCAATGGCTGCCAGCACTGATCAGTGTGTTCTGATGGGGGAGGGGGCACACAAAGGCACAGCAGGAAAGATCATCTCGCTCTCACTGTGCTCCTATCATCATGCTTCTTGCTAGAACAGGAACACTAGAGCACAGCTAATTATGCTGCTTCTTTCTCTTCCAGTCTAGAATTCTACTGTTCGGGGATTGCAAAAGGCTGAAACCAAGTCATATTCAAATACTTACACTGCGTGTATTTAAAATTATATTTAACCACTTGCCCGCCAGAAGATTTTACCCCCCTTCATGACAAGGCCATTTTTTGCTATTTGCCACTGACCTATTTTAACTGACAATTGCGTGGTCATGCAACACTGTACCCAAATTATATTTATATCATTTTTTTCCCACAAACAGAGCTTTTTTTTGATGGTATCTCCACTGGGTTTTTAGTTTTTATTGCAAAATCAAAAAAAAGACTGAAAATTATGAAGAAAAAAATAGTTTTTTTTATTGGATATGTTTTATAGCAGAAAATAAAAAATAAAGGATCACATTTCTTCATAAATGTAGGCCAAAACATATTTTTGTCCTTGGTAAAAAAAAAATCCCAATAAGTGTATACTAATTGATTTGCATGAAAGTTAAAGCATCTACAAATTATGGTATATATACTGGAATTTTTATTGATTTTTTTTTTTTAGTACTATAGATGGTAGCAGTTAGCAACTTACAGCAGAACTGTGATAGTACAGCAAGCAATCTGACACTAACTGACACTTTGTGGGAACTGGTTAACTGACACTGACATCACCAGTGACACTACTACAGTGATCAGTGCTAATATACTGACACTGTACTAAAGACACTGGCTGGGAAGGGGTTAACAATTAGGTGCAATCAAAAGGTTAACTGTGTGCCTAACAAATGTTAATGTGTTTACTGTGTGCTGTCTTAAGCAGGGGCGGACTGACAACTCATGGGGCCCCCGGGCAATAGGAAATCATGGGGCTCCTGTGTCCTCGCCCACACTCAAACCACACCCAAAAAAGCCTATAAAAGGTACCAGGGGCATCTCATGGGGCCCCCTACTGACCCCGGGCCCTCAGACAGTGCCCAAATGCCTAAATGGTCAGTCTGACCCTGGTCTTAAGTAAGGCAGGTCACAGACGTGCAAATTTCTTTCCTGCAATCACAGCTGAGCCACTGTGCTCTCCCGGTGGAGGGGGGGGGCTGTTGCCTCCAGGAAAAGACAGTGATTATTGCCAGAAGATATAAAAGCTGCTAGCAATAAGCACATGTAAAATCTGTCAGGCTGGTTGTATCAACCATACATGGTTCAATACTGAACAAAGGGACAGCAAGCGCTAAGGAATCTGATGAGATCAGCAGCAAATGCACTAAAAAGTAAACCTAAACCTTATAAGAAATACAAACAAAAATTGGTGCAGCGCTGAAAAAAATTATTATTGTATTGAAATGCAAAACTAAAAATATTAATAATATGAAGATATTAAATATAAGTGATAACACAAAAGTGAATGAAGAGCTGCAATGAGCGTAATGAAACAAGTAAGGCTGTGAAAGTCAATAAACAAAATAAGTGTTAATATGATGGTGATGGTCTGACAAACAGTGGTCAGAAAGTCATGCTGCATACGGATCCTATTTAACAGGCGGTATCAGATTTTTTTAATGTGACTTTATCCGTGCAGGGAATTGATAAAAATGCGCACTCACCAGATGCACACAGTAAAAGCACAATGTGTTGAATCATATATTGACCAAGGATCTGCAGGAAGTCTCTGGATCTGAGACTGCTCTGCA
Organism: Staurois parvus; assembly: GCF_062004578.1. Classification (NCBI taxonomy): domain Eukaryota; kingdom Metazoa; phylum Chordata; class Amphibia; order Anura; family Ranidae; genus Staurois; species Staurois parvus. Next base: position 18,260,571 of record NW_028318157.1, read on the forward strand.
ACCATAATCCAACTGGAGTCCTGGAAATCATTGAGCATTTGGACCCTGCAAAGCTGCTAGTTCCGGTTTCAAATGTCGGTGGTTTCCGGTGAATCAACTGAAATTCAAACCGTCTATGGTCAGCTTAAGCAATATTCCGGTTTTTATGCCCTGCTCTGCAGGGAGATAAAAACTGGCACATTACTGCTGTCAGTAGAGAGCTAAACAACACAGAGCTCTCTCCTGCAATTCGCTCTGCCAATCAGTGGGTCCTGGCCATAAATCATTGGCTGGGACCCGGTGATCGGCATGTGCTGGAGCCAGTGACAGCACAGCTAGAATACCACATGTGCCCCCTTCCCAGAAGTCTGAAATCAAGTACATGTACATGATCCAGAGCAGCAAGCCCATGCTGTACATGTATAGTATATGTACAGTGCACAGTCTGCAAGCAGGTAATGATGTATAAATGAATAGAGAAATACATTTTTTTTAAAATCTGTCTGAAGTTCAGCTTTAATGTTAATTCTTACATGGATGTTTTACATATGCACAGAAAAAAACCTTATTAGGAAACTAAACGCCAACGTTTGCTTGCATTTGACCTTTTTTTCTTACCTCTTCAAGTCAAAGTGAATGCAAAAGCACCTGAAAGCAGCATGATATAACTTAGAAGCACTTGAAAGCATATTGCATCTAACAGCACTGAAACTACCCATATATGGACAGAAATTCGGCTGGTTCAGCAGGGACCAGCTAACTTTCAATCCATGTATAGGCTAGCTCAGTGGTGGGCAACCTTTTTTTTCAACTGAGCCAAATCTCGCCAAAACCATGATTGAAATTTATTTTGAGAGCCACATTTTTAAAACTGAAAATACATCTCCCATATAGTAATTCATCCCCCATAGTAATTCATCCCCCATATAGTAATTCATCCCCCATAGTGTAATTCATCCCCCATAGTAATTCATCCCCCATATAGTAATTCATCCCCCATCGTAATTCATCCCCCATAGTAATTCATCCCCCATATAGTAATTCATCCTCCATATAGTAATTCATCCCCCATATAGTAATTCATCCCCCATAGTAATTCATCCCCCATATAGTAATTCATCCCCCATAGTAATTCATCCCCCATATAGTAATTCATCCCCCATAGCAATTCATCCCCCGTATAGTATTTCATCCCTCGTATAGTATTTCATCCCCCGTATAGTATTTCATCCCTCGTATAGTATTTCATCCCTCGTATAGTATTTCATCCCTCATATAGTATTTCATCCCCCATATAGTATTTCATCCCTCATATAGTATTTCATCCCTCATATAGTATTTCATCCCCCCATATAGTATTTCATCCCCCCATATAATATTTCATCCCTCATATAGTAATTCATCCCTCATATAGTATTTCATCCCTCATATAGTATTTCATCCCCCCATATAGTATTTCATCCCTCATATAGTATTTCATCCCCCCATATAGTATTTCATCCCCCCATATAGTATTTCATCCCTCATATAGTATTTCATCCCTCATATAGTAATTCATCCCTCATATAGTAATTCATCCCTCATATAGTATTTCATCCCTCATATAGTAATTCATCCCTCATATAGTATTTCATCCCTCATATAGTATTTCATCCCCCCATATAGTATTTCATCCCTCATATAGTATTTCATCCCTCATATAGTATTTCATCCCTCATATAGTAATTCATCCCTCATATAGTATTTCATCCCTCATATAGTAATTCATCCCTCATATAGTATTTCATCCCTCATATAGTATTTCATCCCCCCATATAGTATTTCATCCCCCATATAGTATTTCATCCCTCATAAAGTAATTCATCCCTCATATAGTATTTCATCCCCCATATAGTATTTCATCCCTCATATAGTATTTCATCCCCCATATAGTATTTCATCCCTCATAAAGTAATTCATCCCTCATATAGTATTTCATCCCCCATATAGTATTTCATCCCTCATAAAGTAATTCATCCCCCCATATAGTATTTCATCCCCCATATAGTATTTCATCCCTCATAAAGTAATTCATCCCTCATATAGTATTTCATCCCCCACAGTACTATCCCCCCCCCTTCTAGTAAGCCAAGTCCCCCGTGTCAATTCACTTACCTTTTGCGTTCCTCTTGCTGTCTTCCCGCGCCGTTCGGGTCTTCAGGGCGGACTGTGAGAGGAGCCTATCTCCCCTCCCCTCACGTTCGGCACGCTGCCCCGCCTACACACATCCTGACAGCCACATCCGCGGGCCGGATTAAAAGGTCCGCGCGGACTTTTGGGGCTGCCAACCGAGAGGAGGCAGGGGAGCGGCCGACCGAGAGGAGGGAGGGGAGCAGGCGCCCGGCACACAGAAGAGCCGCATTAGAGTGGGTAAAGAGCCGCATGTGGCTCGCGAGCCGCGGCTTGCCGACCACTGGGCTAGCTGATCTATCGATAAACTTGTGTACAACCAGTCTGTTGGGTTTTCCCGAATGACTAGTGCCATTGTCTATAGCCATCAACACTAATCATTGTATTCTGCCAGCGGAGAAGGCTTCCTGTCAACACAACAGCTAAGGCTAAGAGGGAGCGATTCCCTCATCCACATCAAAGGTGTGGATGGGGGAACAGCTCTTTTTTTTTCAAGCTACTGGTTGAACAATATAAATGAATCATGGATGGCCTGCCTTACAGATACAAACTGAGGTAGTGACTTTCCACTTGCAAGACCTAAAACTCATTTTGCAGTAGTAAAGACGTGAAGACGTACCTATGTGTTTTCACAGAAACTGATACCAAAGCCTGTGACACAAACACTCTTTTGTACATAGATCCTTATCGCCAAATATGGCATGGATATTTCGTTTTTTACTGAACTGGGCCATTTGATATTAAATACCAGTGCAGAGAGATGAAAGAAATACTTTGTACTCTGGCTATGGAAGAGCATGTAAATGACTTCACGTAACAGGAATGACACATGGGGAGTACATGACCCTATTTAAGTCATGACTCTAGCAACTCGTAGCTTCTACAGGATTTTCCATCTCAACAGAGATGTGACGGTGCAAAATTAGTAAATAAAAATGAACCTGTTGCTTTGCCCTGTGTGTGTGTTTGTCTATATACAGTGTATATATATATATATATATATATATATATATATATAGATAGATAGATACAGGAATTTTTTCTTTTTTTCTCAAAAAATAGCTGCAGGTACTCCCCCCTTCTGAGTCACTTCTTATCTCCGCCCCCTACCTACCTACGAGCACCATCACTTGGTTACATCCCCTACCCACCTCCCAGTACCTCCCCTTTTAGAGAATACATAGCCAAGTATCATAAATAATTTGTATGGAATTTGTAAACAATAACAAGAAAAGGAGAAAAATAGATCCCCCTGCAGCCAGCAGCAATAGATCCCACAGCAACCAAAGATTCCTCCAACAACAATTGAAACAAAAAAATACCACCCCAACAATAATAGACCCCCAGCATCTACACCAGATCTCCCCGCAGCCACATCAATAACCTTTTCAGCAGTCAGCAACAATAGACAATAAACCCGTCCCTCAGCAGTAGATTACTTTAGGAACATTTGAGCCCAATCAACAATAGATAAGCCAATAGCAACAATAGACCTCTCCAGCAACAATAGACCCAGACACCATACAAAAATCGATCACCTTCAGTGACAATAGAACCCCCAGCAGCCAGAAACAACAGATCCTCCAGCCCACCCCAGCACGCCTTGCCATTACATACAGTCAGTGCTGGAGGTGCAGGAACTGAATTCCCCCATGTTCCATATATATATATATATATATATATATATATATATATATATATATATATATACACATATATACTGTATATATATATACAGTATATGTTGTATGTGTGTGGTGGCTCATGCTGCTTCCAGATGCTGGCAGAGTTACATAAAGCCCGTCAGGCTCAATCCTCGGACTATAACTAAATGGCGATTACCCCCCGCACACTGTTGAGGCACACCAATGGCCACAAAATGTATAAAATTAGTTTGGCTTGGTCTCCACTCACGGGAGAACACACCAATGCAATTTAGCCAATTTAGGGGGTTAAATCGTAGAGGCCTCTACAATGTTTGTGGCAGCTTTTAGTGCATGCAGGCTGCTCCATGCAGACTTGCTGGGACAAGTGTTCCAGGAGTCAACTCATCAGCCACTCATTACTTCTTCACGCCTACCACCATTTGTGAGTGCAGTTCATATTGCATGTGTATTTCTATTTACGTGTTCAGTAACACTTTGAATTTACTGCACTATTGGGTTCTGTATTGCAAAGCCCCCTTTTTTCCTTTTTGTATTACATCATTGTAAACCATGAAAAGACTGGCATAATTTTTGTGGATCTGGTAGACCATTACAAACTTAATGACGTATATTTTTTTTGATCTACTTTCCAATTAGATCCAATCCTTTTTATTGCAGGTTGATAATATTCCCTGTATAGGGAAGCAGTAATACCTCACATTTTTCATCATAAGGTTCAGATTAGCAGTGATCAAATTCATTTCCATCTGATGCCCTTTTAATTGTCTGCATGATGGGAACTTCCAGTTCTAGAGGACAGATGTCCACACCACAGACACAACTATTAAAAAACAAAAAATAATTGGAACCCCGGCAAGCAGTGTCGGTGCTGGAGCCATGGAATTATTATGCATAAGACATAAAGCATACTTTTCATCCTAGAGGTGGTCATCCCCGCACAGCTAAGTGTGCAGCAGGAGAATACATAACTCATCCTGTCAACAAATGTCAAGTGACCATTTACAGCAAATAAAGAGAGGGTATGCTTCTTTCATGTCTTTACCTATTTCCTTTGCACTTGTAAGGTTTAGAATGTTATTATCAGTGTAAGTAGTGAAATGTATCTATCTAATGAATTATACATGAACCCAGTGTACTCTTTTATATGCCTTTAGAAAAATGAGTAACTATTTTCAAAGCACATTGCATATGACATTGAGGAAACCTTTACTATGTACAGCATAACAGTAATAATAATAATAATAATATAGTAATATTAATCTACAGTTGATATATTAATAATAACGTGTTATTCTCTAATGATTATATTTATAAAGCTGATAAATAACAGTGTGGAATAATGTCGTAGCAGCAGTAGTAGCAAATACAAATATAATAAATTATTTTTATTTGGGCTGGACTGTGGCATAGAAGTATATACTGTATACCTTTAAACACAATAAGCTATAATAAAAATAATTAATATCACAAAGATATTTGTGTTGAAATATTAAATGTAAAAATCGAATTGAAAAGTGAGTTATTGTTTAAAAGGGAAAGCTGTTGAAATCTCATAATAGAACAAGGTATCATGTAAATCTCCTCTGCACAATGGTAGAACAGTTATACAGAGTTCAGGATCTGAGGCCCTAGAAAGTGTTATAGCTGGCTCCACCCCTCCACTAAATCATAGCAAAGACCTGAGAATGGGAAAATTCCGTGTGGAGGCAGTTGAGATATTTTTTCTGGTTCAACCCCACTGCTACTAATACCAATACTAAAGGGGGATGATTCATAGAAATAGGAGAGAAGACAACCAATAAAATACAACTATATATTTCACAAATTAATTAAACAAAAAATGGCCATTATGGTTCTCCAATTTTAATGAAACATCTCTAATGAAGATTAAGGGTAATCATACAGTACGCATTCTTTTTTTCAATGATTCCCTGTGCATAAATGTGACACAAGAAAACCAAATAAAGTAAATTCCTTTTTTTATTTACATGATGGGTTTTGTCTTTCTGTAATTATATTGATATCATGAACAATAACAACATAAACATGAACATGAACAAGAAGAGCAAATTATAAAGCAATGAATGTGGTATTCATTGCAATGAAAGTGTTTTTTAAGTTAAGCAAATTATTAACCATTTGTGATTGTTTGGTGAATATCACATTCTCTGTTTTATAATTATGCCCCTATGTTGGGAATTATTTACCAAAAGTGGAGAGTGCAAAATCTGGTGCAGCTCTGTATAGAAACCAATCAGCTTCCAGGGTAGCTTAATTGAACAAGCTGAAATTAGAAGCTGATTGGCTACCATGCACAGCTGCACCAGATTCTCAATGCACACGTTTTAGTAAATCTCCTCCTGTATGTTTTAATTCAAGGAACACCTGAAAGCAAAAATAAGTTATTTTTCTATTGATTAAATCTTTCAAATAAAGTAGTTCTATTGCACTGAATTAACCTGACTTATATATTTGGTTACATTTTTACTGTATTTACAGTTTTTTTTTCTATTGTCCACATTCTTAGAAAGTCATTATGATTTTAAATATAGTTTCCATGCAATATTTAACCTGTTTAGCTACTAGAAAGTGGTTATGTCTGTTCCGGGCTGTAGTATGAAAAAAACATTTTTTTGGTAAAAATATTATAGGAAAACTTAGTAATATTCATTTTCGACTGTTGTAGAACTGCAAACAACCTACAAAGTAGAACTCATGAAATGTATATGTAGATGTATGTCCTTTAATTTATATTTGAAAAGAATAAGAGACCCTTCATGTCCAATGGTTTTTTTTAATATAATTTTACCAAATAAAATGCTGGCACACAATTATTCAGCCACAAGATGGCACTCTGCGATGAGCTTTTGAGTCCACATATACAATTCATCAGGTTTTTCTCTCAAATGACAACTACCCAGGTAGCTTGGGTGACATTTGCTCCCCATTATGATATGCACTAATTAATCATTAGTGATCCCAGATGTATACCAGCTAAAAATCCTATGCAATGGGTTATCTCAGCAGGCTCTTGCAATATTGATACAAATAACATACATTTGTTAGGCTGAAGTAACTGACTTTTTAACTAGCTTTTTAAAAAAATTAATTATTGCTGAAGCTCAGAGACATCAGATGCCATATCTATAATATCTATAATATGTGGTTGTATATGTATATATATATATATATATATATATATATGTATATATATTTGTATAGACATATATATACTGTATATGCATACTGTATGTACATATATATATATATATATATATATATATATATATATATATTCTTAAAGCATATGCTAACCCAACATATGTGCCTGCTGTACCATGTACGTGTATGAAAAAGTATCCTGTTATCTTTGTATTGCTTCCTTTGTGTGAAATGCCCACCAAATGTGTGCTGCTATGCCCCCCTCCCCTGCACAGCAAATCACTGGGAAGATTAGTGTTCTGCTATTTCTTCTCCCCTAGCTCCAAACGCAGTTGAAAACAGAGAGTATGTGATCACTTATAACAAAAAAAAAGAGAAGCAAGGTATTTATAATTTTTTCCATAAATATTCACAAATATTTTGCCTTTGATTTCAGTTTTCACCTTAATGGGTTGTTTTACAAGGTAAGGATTTACATATACTATAAGAGTACCTGTCACTTATACACACTAGGAAAGTATTTTTTTTTCATGAGCTTAAACAAAATATATCTGGAAGTTCACTAGAAACAAATGATACTGCTATTGATTTAAGCAAATAAAAAAGCTTCATCTTCAGAAGATAAGGGACTTTATGGATAAACTCTGATCAGGATATAGAGATAAGTATTGTGTGGCACCTCTCTTCTCCAGATAGAAATGGGATGTAAAGCAGAGGAATACTTACCTTACTCCTCACTCCAGTGTCTTCCAGTGGCCTACTCTTTCCTCCTGAATTATTCTTGATGATACCAGCAGGGATGACAGCTGCACAACCAGCAAAGAGAAGCAGCTTCTTGGAATTGGTGGTTAGAAAGGGAGGAAGCCTGAGGGAGAGAGGAATAAGATGGAAAGATGAATACATAATGTGAAATGCCCTGGCATCTCTAGAAACCTCCATGTAGTTAGATAGAGACCCCAGTCCTATGCCTACTCATAAGCAACAAGCAAAACTCTGTTCTACGGTTATGACCCAATGGTAGCTCAAAGACTACAGGAAGCACGCTATGAACTGACCAAAGTAAAGGTTACATTTTGCTATATTGTTTTCCTTTTCCACACTGATCTCTGTAAATACAAAAGTAAGAATGACATTTGAACATGTAATAGCAAGGTATTGCACTTTTAACCTGGGATCATTGCCTGCATACTGGGCACAGCTGCTGCTCTTACATAGTTTATAAGCATCTAGAATCAGAAACAACCCCTAACACTGGTGGTTTTAGTGCAATGTTAACACAGTCACATCTTTCCATGAAGAAAAATTCTCAGAGTTACTGCGATTAATCAGCAATAAAGGTGAAATAGTAAGAATTTACCAGAATAGGTAATTAGTCCATTGGAAGGTTCAGCGTGGTGCAGCAGCAGTAATTACACACAGTCCAGTTGCAGGAACAGAATTAATGTCAGTTTACAAACAGCCCACAAGAGTACACCCGACCAAGAACACTCAGTGTGTTTTGGCAATGTAGAACAGAGCAGGTCTTGAGAGTGCTGACAGCGTCTGTCTCAAAGGGCAGAATGTGGCCTGGTCTGTCAGCATCCAAGAGGGAGGATTCCAGATGTCATGCCCCTATTTTGTCCCTACTCATCTGGAACTTTTCCCTACAGCTATTCACTGTCCCTTACAGACGGGAGACCTGTCCCTACATTACCCAATCGCAAAATATGTGCCAAGCCCGGGAGCCAGGGTCTTAAATAGACTCTGCCTGACTCACGATGGCTACCAGAGTCACATGGGGCTGCAGCATCCAACCGGATTGCTTCCTCAGTGACCCAGGAAACCATACAGGAGTATGTTTCTCTTAACTTCTACTCCCAATGCAATGCTGCTGCATTTGAATGCTACCAGCAGTGGAAAAAAATATGTAAGAAAAAATATAAAGAACATGCATATACTGCAGATTATTGAACAAACAGGTCCAGGATGGCAGAACACATGGACTCTTCAGGGCAATATCCCTGTGACTCAGTTGTGGTAATGTGACTTCATAGCATTGTTCTATAACACTCTATAAAAACAGATTATCCCACTGAGACTCTCTACTTCAATAAAACAATGCAGGTTACAAACAACAAATCCTCCTAAACAGTGTTCTTCACAGTGAAGTCCAGAGTAACTCCGGTAACACAGGAAAACAGCTGGATGTATCCAAGGCTACATGACAAAGTACCACCCCACTGGAAACTTGAGTTCTCTGGTAGAAATCGGTTCTGACATTGGAAGACCAGTCACCTAACTGCAGATCAGTAACCCTTTTACATCTCCCTCTTCAGGTGAGGCCATCTGAAGGAAGGAAGCATAGTAAACTATTTTACCTGGATGTGGAACCCAGAAAAATGTGGAAAATGAAATTAAAAGATCCTGCACCTGCAACATGGTCAATAAATGGGGACTTAGTTTAAAGAATGTTTTCTATTTGCTTCCCAGATTGCCAGAATTAAAAATGAAATTGTTGGCCATTGAGAGTTTAAAGTGGCCTATTTTACATCCCCAAATATAATTAATTGCCAACCACTATGCTAGAAATTAATGACATTTTATGAAATCTGAACATGTACTTTGCAAAGTTACCTGTGGCATCTGTGGATATCTGAAGTGGTCCTATTAAGACCATCAACAATAGGGTCCTCTTCTTATCACAGCTGTTCCATTACTAGCTGCTGTATGTGACAGGCTTCATTTCTTTTCTCCACACCTTTTAGAATGTTTCTCTTTATTTATTATTTTCTCATTTGATACTTTTCTCTCCCACACTTATATTCTTCCTTTTTTATGTGCACCTTGCACTGCTGTGGACCATTGTTGCTGATGGCCTTTCAATCCTTTCAATTCTTACAATATCTCCATCAAAAACATATTCATACAGTATCATGAATGAAAGTTGTGTCGCTATGGAATTTTAGGAAGTCATATGGTGCAAAATTTCCATAACGCTGCTCCATGAAAAAAAATAGCTAACATTGTTTACCTTTTCTACTACTAAGAAAAGTGAGCTTGTAAACAGAACTCTTTCCTAATCTCCAATGTCCTTTTTTAACAACAGGAAACAAAGATCCAAATTATTCTACACAATATACAAGCATGTGAAAAAGTAAATACACCCCACAGAAATGTTATTTTTTTCAACACATTTCAACAGGAAAACATTGGATCTACATTCAAACAATGCCTATAGATAAAAGCAGTATACTTGAACAAGTGATAAATAAAATTGACATGATGCATTCATTCTCATAATTATAATTAAGAAAAGGCAGATTTTTCACATATAGTAGGAAAAGTAAATACATCCCTACATTTATCTCCACTTCAAATCCATGAAATTAGAATGAGGTATTTCTGATTAGGTGCCAATGAATAGACATGCCTTTGCAGGGAATATCTATATTCTGGTGTTCTTTGCTATTGATGTGTGTGGTGTCATGATGCCAAGATCAAAAGAGTTCTTTAAAAAAAAAAAGGTTGTGGATCCCTTGAGTCTCACAGGGGATTTAAAAAGATCATCAAATTATTTGAAAACAATTGTTTTACAGTAAGGGAAATAGTCTATCTATGGTGTAAATTTCAAATAACTGTGAATTTGACTGACCCAGCAAATTCAGCCCAAGAGTAGATGGTTTGATGCTAAAAGAAGTCTCCAAGAACTGCAAAATTTGATAGCAGGGTCTGCATGTGACTCTTGCAACAGTTGGTGTCAAAGTGCATACACCTACAAACCAAAAGAAAGTGATGAATCAAAAATGGGGTTTTTGACCACAGTAGCAGTAGACATGTTTGGTGAAAATTAAATACAATATATAAGGAGAAGAACCTCATACCAAATGTGATGCATGATGGAATGAAATGTTATGGTTTAGGGTTGTCTAGCTCTATCAAGGTCTGGGCAGCTTTCACTCATTGAGTTAACCATGAATTCTGCATCATATAAAAGTGTGTTTGATAAAAATGTGAGACCATCTGTCCAAAACGTAAGTCAAAGAAATATCGGATATGTCAACATGATATTGATCCAAAGCACACTTGCAAATCCACTGATGAATGGTTCAAAAAGAATAAATGCAGGGTTATGAACTGACCTAGTCAAAGCTCTGGTTGGAATTTCATTGAAATGTGTGGGCAGTTTATGCAAGAGAATCCGCAAACATCTTGCAAATGAAGACATTTTGCATGGAGAAGTGGTTAAATATTTTGTTTACATTAGAGACTGGTGGACAGTTATGAAAAATGCCTGCAGGAAGTCATTCCTGCTAAAGGAGACAATATCCGTACAGAGTGTATTTACTTGTTTTGCAGTACACAATTACATCTCTTGATATTTTTGTTGAATAAATTATTGAAAGACAAGGTTGCTTTACCCAAGCATATTACCTTCTGTAATATATTCTGCAGTCACAGAATGAAGATTTAATATTTACTGTCAAATATGTTGAAAAAGTCAACAATTTCAATAGTTAAGTATTAAAGTTCAATACTTACTTTTTGACATGATTGCATATTCAGAAGTAGACAGATTTCACATTGCTTTACCCTGAAAGAGCGGACTAGAAAAATATTTGTAGGAGACTACTGCTGTTTATCACATTTGCATAGCATATGTTTATAAAGTAAAGTGGTCCAAAAAAAGACCAGAATTTGGGAACAGGGGGCAAGTAAATCAGCTGAAATGTAGAGAAAACTACTAGAAGTACACCTGCTGTTTACTAAAATTGCATTTATTCAGTAGTTGGAAGAGATGAAAGTCCAGCTGTGACTGTCGTCCTGGATAATGCCCTGTAAGATCACATAGAATGCACTCAGCTAATGCAATCTATGGTTGTGCTATTGGTTTAAAGTGGGTGTAAACTACATACATGAAATATGAACAAAGAATAGCCCTCTATAGTGTGTACTTGTCTTAATTAACCACTTGCCAACCGTGCTATAGCCAAGTGACGGCTACAGCGAGGTTCTCAAGTTCTGGGAGGGTGTCATATGACGTCTTCCTAGAACGTGCCCTCCTGCACGCCCCCAGAGGCGCATGCCCAGCGATCTCCATGATTTCTGTGTCCTATGGACACAGCTGATCACGTGATGTTGTAAAAGGCCAATCACAGCGGCCTTTTACCACGTGATCAGCTGTGTCCGATGACACAGCAGATCACCAGGTAAATGCAGTTGCCGGTTATCAGCTGCACTCTCCTCATGCTGTCACAGCATGAGGAAAGTGCTGCCAATAACCGGCAATTGTCAGAAAACAGATCGACTCTGATAATCAGTGCCCTGACAATCAGTGCCCAGCAGTGCCACCCACCAGTGCCACCCACAAGTGCCAATCAGTGCCACCCACTTGTGCCCATCAGTGCCACCCACCTGTGCCCATCAGTGCCTATCAGTGCCACCCACCTGTGCCAAGAAGTGCCACCCACCAGTGCCCAGCAGTTCCCCACATCAGTGCCACCCAGAAATGCCACCCATGAGTGCCCAGCAGTACTGCCAGTCAGTGCCCAGCCTTGTCGCCAGTCAGTGCCATCAGTCAGTGCCATCCATCAGTGCCCATCAGTGCTGCCTATCAGTGCCGCCTATCAGTGTCAATCATTGCTGCAAATCAGTGCAGTATCATCGGTGCCAGCTCATCAGTGCTGCCTATCCGTTCCACCTCATCAGTGCCGCCTATCAGTGCTTATCAGTGCAGCCTATCAGTGTCCATCAGTGCTGCTTATCAGTGCCCAGTGCCACCTATCAGTGCCCATCAGTGCTGCCTCATCAATGCACATCAGTGAAGGAGAATAATTACCTGCTTGCACAATTTTATAATAGAACAAAGAAAAACTTTTTTTTACTATAGCGCAAAAAAATAAAACACCCAGTGGCAATTAAATACCACCAAAAGAAATTTGTGTGAAAAATAAATTTCATATGGGTACAGTGTTGCATGACCGAGAAAAATGGTGACAAGGGAGGGACCTCCAGCAGATTCACATCCTCAACTCTGTTCCTGTGACTTGTGACTTGTGTGGAGAGGGGTATATCTCTTTCCTTCAATCATCTATCAGAGCTCTTGCTGAGCCCTGCAGAGTGTAATTTCAGCTCCTCACCCCCTTTTCCTGAACTTGTAGACAAGCTTTTTAAATTCAGCACTTTAAACAGATGTAGAGAGGGGAGCACTACAGAAAAGCAGGGTACAATCTATGTAGGAGGATTTGTTTCATCTCTGTGTTTCACCTGAGGCCAGACACTTCACTGGGTATATGTAAGGGTTTAAACAAGGAGTATCATGGACCAAGAAAACCTTTAAAGCTGAACTTCAGGTAGATATGAAAGATGCACGTGTGTCTCTCTGTATTGATTACTATGCCACTGAGGGGGAGATTTAGTTCAGAAAAATTAAAGGCAGTCAGAAGGCTTATTATTGCCCCCTTTGCAATAAGCTTCTTACCTGCTTGCTAGCAAACATCTTTAGTTTGTACACTGAGGTGTGCGTGTACAGCTCAGTGTACAATCTCAGCATGCCTTGGTGTCAGGATGAATTAACTCACATTTAAATGCATAGAAGTTACAGCATCCCAGGCCAGCCACTCAAGATACCAAACCTAGAAAAAGGCCAGGAAAAGATGTCAGCACTGGCAAGGGAGCTCCCAGTGGTAAGTTTAGTTGTATTTTTTTAAATGCAAGCAGTGTGGGTGCTTAACTTTGGCTTCGTATTAGCCTCTTGGAGTCCTTGGAAAGCAGAGCTCAAATTGGGAAAGAGAGAAACAGCACAAGGAGCCAATCAATTGCTAGAAACATGCTAAAAGGAGGCAAGATCAGACTGAAAAAGAGATGAGCTCATCAGTCTAATGATTCTCCTTTCATTGTCCACTCACAGTGAAGGGGTCGGCATGAGAGCTGTAAGTGCTACTGAACTTTAAACTTACCAAATCTTTTGGCAGGTAAAGCAGTTCCTATGTATGTACAGTGCTCAACATAAATTAGTAAACCCCTTTTGAAAAGTAAGATTTTAATCAATATCTTAGTGAACACAAGAACAATTTCCAAAAGTTTGAGTTTTATAGAACGTTTGTTTAGCTCTTTACATGAAAATAAGGTTAATAATATAACTTACCTCATCACAACATCTTCAGTTTTCCACAAATTAATTGATGCAAAAATGAATATACCCCACAACAAAAAATACTATGTCTAGTATTTTGTATGACCTCCATGATTTGAAAAAACAGCGGCAAATCTTCTATTTATGAAATGAACAAGTTGGCACATATTGCAACATCTATCTTTTTTCCATTCTTCAAGAATTACCTCTTTTAGAGCCTGGATGCTGGATGGAGAGTGATGCTCAACTTATCTCCTCAGAATTCCCCATAGATGTTCAACTGGGTTCAGATCAGGAGACATACTTGGCCTTTGAATCCCTTTCACCCTGTTCTCTTCAGAAATGCAACAGTGGCTTTAGATATGTGTTTTGGATTATTGTCATGTTGGAAAAGTGCACGACGACCAAGGGCACAGAGTGATGGTAGCATTTTCTCTTTCAATATAGAGCAGTACATCTATGAATTCATTATACTATCAATGAAATGCAGCTCCCCGACACCAGCAGCACTCATGCAGCCCCACAGAAGGACACTGCCACCACTATCTTTCACTGTAGGAACCATGCATTTTTCTTTGTACTCCTCAGCTTTGCGACTCCATACAGTTTTGAAGCCATCAGTTCCAAAAACATTTATCTCGGTCTCATCACTCCAGAGTATAGAGTCCCAGTGGTCTTCTTCTTTTTCAGCATGGACCCTGGCAAATTCTAGGTGGGCGTTTTTTGTGCATGGGCTTTAGGAGAGGCTTCCTTCATGGATGACACCTATTCATGCCATTTCTTTGCAGTGTACGTTGTATTGTGTCATGGGTAAAATCACCCCAGTTTGGCTTTGCAATTCTTTAGGTAACTGCAGTGAACGTACACAGTGATTTTCTTCAACCCTTCTCATCAGAAGATGCTCCTGTCAAGGTGTTAACTGCCTTGTAAGGTCTAGACGTCTCTGTGAGATGGTTGCAGTTCCATCCTTGTTAAATTTTTGTATCCCTTTTGCTACAGTATTCTGACTGATAAATAAAGCTTTGCTGATCTTCTTGTAGCCTTCATCTTTCTTGTGTAAAGAAATTATTTTCTTTCTCAGGCCTTGTGACATTGCTCTTCCATCTGGTGCCATTGCTGACAGCATGAAATGGGAAAGGGTTTTTGTTTCTAGGTAACACCCTTTTATAATCAACTGTCTGCTGGACACCTGTTTAATGAATAATTAGGCTCACCTGCAGTTAAATCTTGTTAATTAGGATTTTATTGTCTAAAATTTAGCTTTGCTCCTAAAACTTTCATTGGGGTATATTCATTTTTCCAACGTGGTCTTGAATGAATTTGTTAGGAAAAATACTTTTTTGTGTGTGCAAATTAACAAATCTTGTTTGCAATCAATGACCTGCATTTGTGGGAGTATCTTGTAGTATAGTGTCCCATAGAAAATGTTGATTCTGAAAGTAAAGTAAAGGTTTTCTGAAAAATCTGTTGGCGTGTGCTCATTTATGCTGAGCACTGTATTTTATCTGTGTATTTACCTATTTGCCTGGAGTTCAGTTTTAGGTGAAACCCCTAAGCCTGGGTTCCCATATGTGTGGGGCTGGTTTGCAGCATGATTTCAAGCCCCATCCAGTGTGGTTTCATTCAGGAGTTCAGGTGTGATTCAGGTGTGAATTGTTTAAGTATATGACATTGGAAATCTCGCCTGAACCAGGCTGAAAATTGTCTATAGGGCAGTAGAAATATGGTACAAATACCACTAAAACAGTACAACTCTTTTTTTAAATTGCACCGGCCCACGCATATGTGAACCAGCTCCTTAGAAAAGCCTTTTGGTTCACAAGTCATGTGAATCGGATGAGGTTCAAATCACATCCAATTCACATATATGTGAAGTGGGGCTAATGCTTCAGACTGCATTAGAATCCATAGAGCCCAGCATAGTTAAAGGATAGGTTCACCTTTATACAAAAAATAATAAATTCACATTTTTTTGCAGGTAAACAAATGTGCATTTATTCTTTTTTGTTACAGGAGCACTTAAACCATTACACCAGTGATCAGCAGATCGCTGGTG
Organism: Staurois parvus; assembly: GCF_062004578.1. Taxonomy (NCBI): domain Eukaryota; kingdom Metazoa; phylum Chordata; class Amphibia; order Anura; family Ranidae; genus Staurois; species Staurois parvus. The sequence goes on from NW_028318157.1 coordinate 18,276,715, forward strand.
CCATGCAGGTCACCTGCAGATCTGTCAGTATATTTGCTTGTCCGTATGGCATGTACAGGCAAGCAGATATACTGACAGGAAGACTCAATGAACTACTACGGCGATCCACAGCACCGTGGTAGTTCATTGAGAACTACAAACCGACAGCCAGTGAGGCTGTCAGGTTGTAGTTTCTCATTGACAGAACACAGTGAATGAGTGATGTGGCCAGGTGGGCAGAGCCCCCACATTTTTTTTTTATTTGACAGGTAGTGGGGGGGGGGGATCCCCTGCTAGCTGTCAAAGCTGGGGAGTGAGGGCCCATCTGATCATAACATGTTACATGTTACACCCTGGATATGGGCGTAACATGTTATGACAGGTGAACTTATCCTTTAAACAAATCTACTTATCTGGGAACTCCTAATGAAATTATTTGACAAATTGACAGCATCGAATGGTTTGATTTTTTCAGAGCTTTATACAAATTCTTAAACCAAAATATAACTGTGTGTGGCCAGTTTTAGTTTTAGCTCTCAACAGTTGCTCATTATTTGACAACTACTGCATTTCCTACTTTACTAAAGTGTACTGCACTTTATTATTTTATAGTCTTTGGCTCTTCATATCTAATTTTTGAATAAGAACCACAAACTGATAAATGTTTCTAACCTCCACATTACACCTTAAAACTCTAATGCAGGGCTCCAAAATGGCTGTACATTGCATTCACCTTGTAGTCATTGTCTTACTATATACTGCTTGAACATCCCAGAAAATATGGCAAGTTTCCAAAATGATGTGAGAACTTGAGTGTATTTGGAGCATCTCCGTTCTCCTTCATTAACTCTTTATAATCCCACAACAGGGAGTGTCACAGTTGATGCATCCAGAAGTCTATGGACTGCTGGCTTACTCTCCCATGTTGTAGCCATCTGCTGCTAACACATCTCTAAATGAACATTGACACTGCAGGAGCACAGGATTATTCAGTCATGTTAAAGGCTCATATATACTTCATTTTATAATCTTTTCTTCAAGGCTTTATAAAAAAGGATCCTAAAAATAATCTGTTTACAAAAACAAAATAATGGTGTATCTAGAAACTTGTAAGTCCTATAAATAAACACGGGGTGGTCCATTTATAATTAGGGTATCTCAACATAGTAGCATCAATGTAGCAGGCAAAGTCTAAACCGATGCATTGTTGCAGTTTTATAATCAATGCAGGCCACAGAAACATCAGATAGATTCATACATATGGAGCAGGATGTATTGATCCGTGTGGTAGCAGCTTAGCAGACTGAATCTGTGTAGATACATTCGTCCATAGACAGGGAAAATGATACAGAGAAAGTGAAAGAGAGACATAGAGAAAAGGGATAGATAGATAGATAGATAGATAGATAGATAGATAGATCTAACTCCTACAATGGATGTAAATAAAAAATGTGCAAATATATTGATCAACATCAGCAACACAGTAGGGAGAGAACAGGCAGATGCAAAAGGTAAGAGAAAAATAGAGACAATAACAGCTACATATGCATGATTTTAGTATGTAGAAATATATGTTTGTGTTGTCTATACTTAACAGGTGTATTTATTGTGAATTATATCCTCCTAGACCTCTTCTTGATAGGGAATATTTTGAGATATAACAGTGGTTTGTCACTAAGGAGTTTAACCACTTACAGCATATTTTTTTTTAATTATTAAGTGTATATTCAAAGAATATGTTTTAACGATAAATTAATTATTCCTTAAATACAAATACAGTAAAAGGGTAGTCTTGTTTTGTGGGGGGGAAATTAATTTTCTGTCATTATTGTTTAGTGGGCCTTTAAAATGTGCTCCAAAAGTCCTTTGTCTAGTGGAATCCTGAAAATTCACAGAATTTTCCCTTTCTGGCAATATTCGGACATTTGGTGTGGCTCTGTTTCAGTACACTGAAAGATCAAAAGGAGAACTACCACTGAGAGGGCTGCTGGCTGCAGTAAGAGAACCAATCTCTATAAAGAAGTGAGATTAGATGAAGATTTGAAAGGCTTCCACAAGGTCAAGGGGGAAAGTGCCTCTGATTTAAAATTTTATTCATTATCTTCAGTCTTTTGATGAGCTTCTTTGGTGCTGTAGTAACAAGAAATGAACCTCAAGTGTTAATTAGAATTACCCCATCAGAAGACAACAGTAAACATCTCAATAAGCAACCTTCTCAAGAGTGTATGATATTTATAGCAAACGTTAATGCATTTACATTTTTATCTCCACAATTATCTTGAAGTTGCAAAGTAGACAAGTGAGTTTGGGGTTACTGTACTGTATAAGTGGTATGCAGTACTGTGTTGTTATCGTACTGTATTAGTTGTATTTTTACCATGTTTTTATTGACCTATAGACAATATATTTGCAATATTTATGTTATCAATATTAATAAATGGATTCATTTGCCACGTTTTCACTACTGAAATCAGTCCCTGCCCCATGAGAATTTAAACATACACTCTAATGAACCCTTAAAACTAAAGAATATGTAAACACAGTCACTAAAATCTCCTATAATGTTTACCATGGTAATGTTAAAGTATTTTTAAACATTTTTTAACCTGTAAATTTCATTAAACACTACCTAGAGATCCTGCCATAAGGTACTTGCACAAAGACCTCCTGTGATGGTATGGCAATGCTTTGTCCCTGTCTCCCAATTGCCCCTCTGCATTGTCATCTGTCACGGACACGTTTAAGGCAAACTATAACCTGCTGTCATAGCACTCAATGCACAGACATGTTTCACAGTTGCCACCATCAGGAATCCTGTCCTAAGTAAGACATGTAGCTGCTGTTGGGCCATGTGCATACAAACAGGTAGTGCCTGCAAAGAGGCCGGGCGAGATCTGCAGCACTTAGATACAAGGAGGTTAAAAAAGTAAAAGGTATTTTCTAAAAAGAAAATATTATTATTATTAATATTAATAATAATAATACGTCCATTTTTTTATAATACACAGTGCCAATTAGTCATCCATTTGGAGTTTACACTTACCTTGGACACAGCCTACTTGCTTGGAGCTCTGGTGTTTTATCCAGACAGAGCTTAATCAGGCCACCACACTATTTAATGACCTATGTGCCAGGAATCTAGTGTTCTGCAAAGATTTTTAGCTAAGACGTGAAAAAGCAGGCCTTGTATTTTCAATCCTATCTACTGTAGGCTGTTTACTGTCTCCCACACAGAGAGCCTAATTTACCAAGGCTGTAAGCGTAATTACCAGGCCTGGAAATCTACGGCAATACATCAGGAATGCTCTACTCTACTTTAGTAAAATACATTAAAATAAACATGCACAGGTGCATTCCCACATGCATTCCCAAATCAGGTCTATATCCACACACATTCTCTAAAGTAGAAAATACATTGCTATGGTTATAACCTTTTTTCAGAAACAAGTGGGCAAGTATTTTAGAAATAAAATTGTTTTTACAACATTTAATGCAATTTATTGTCGAGCCAACTATTGCTACTTTTTGGAGGGCTAAGACAAGTGCCTTTACAATGACTTAGCAAAGAAATACATATTGCCCTCTTATATCTGATTTTAAGTACCTTATCTTTTGACTTTTGAAAAATGTAACTAAACCGCTATTGAAAATGTATTTTATTGTGTTTGTAAGTATGCAATTTACACTATTCTTATTTCTTTTTATTTAAAATCAATGGAGAATAAGGTCACCTTGTTGCTGTATTCTGCCACCTGTTCTCCCACAAAAATCAGTGTTCATTTTTGTTATTTGTTTTATAGTATCTTGTGTGTAATTAAGTGTAATGCTTCTCTATTAATCGTCCTCTGGCTGGAATCATTCACTGCCTGTATGGAAGGTTGTTTTTCCTTGCTTGGACTGATGTTATACCAACTGACTAACTGATCTCTTCCTCCCATCAGCACCCTCTCCCATCCACTTCCATAAGTGAATGAACAATAGCTTAACCACTTGACCTCTGGAAGATTATACCCCCTTCATGACCAGGGCATTTTTTGCTATTAAGCACTGTGCTGCATTTAACTGCCAATTGAGTTGTGCAATATTGTACACAAATGAAAATGTCATCTGTTTTTTTTTCTACACAAATAGACCTTTCTTTTGGTGGTATTTGATCACCACTGGGTTTTTTTTTTTGCGATATAAATGAAACAATTTTTTTTAAAAATAAATTATATTTTCCACTTTCTGTTATAAAACACATCTAATAAAATCCCATTTCGTCATAGATTTAGGCCAAAATGTATTCTGCTACATTTTGGTGAAAAACATCCTAATAATGTAATATATATAATGTATATTAATTGGTTTATGTGAAAGTTATAATTTCTACAAACTATGGTATATAGTATATTTGAAAATTGATCAATTCTGATGTACTGATGGCCCATCTCATTTTTTGAGGCCCGAAAACACCAGAACAGTACAAATACCCCCCAAATAATTACTTTTTGGAAAGTAGACAGTCTGATGTATTTAGTAAGAGGCATGGTGAGTTTTTGAAGCTGTAATTGTTTGGCACAATTTTTTTGAAAATGAAGAAATTGAAAAAAATCACAATTTTTTTAACATAATGTCAGCAGCACAGTACAGCATTTTTTTCTTAATTTTTTAACATTTTCTTTTTCATGTTTTACTATTTTTTTACATACTTTCATCACCACTGTGTCATCATAGCAACACTGTACTACTCTGGGGGGGTGATCGGAGATTTGTTTTTTGTACACTTTGTTTGCAGTTACAATGAAGATCATTGTAGCAGCAAAGTTTCAGCTGTCATAAATAGGTTACATTCATGGCAGCTGTAATCACTAGTGATCTGTGATTGACTACAGCTAATCACATGGTACAGGGTGCTGTGATTAGCCCAGGTACCATGTGATAGTTGTGGGCAAAACACAGCTGTAATGAATGAATTCACTCATAAAAGCTTTGTTGACACTGTGATCATGTGATTGCATAGCAATCACATTAACTCTGGGCTGTGAGTACCAGGATCCACAATCTACTGTGTCTGCCCCTAACCCGGAGCAGGCCGGGTGATGTACATGTATATGATCTGGTCTGCCTGTGCCGCTCGCCCACCCACAGTAAAAGTACTGTGGGCGATCAGCAAGTGGATAAATTTGCTGCTTGCATATATGCCTAACCAAAGTTCAAAAAGGAAGTCCAGATTAAAGGGCCTGGTGAGAGTGGTATACTGTTTATGGGGTCTGCTATTTGCTTTTCTGGGCCTGGTAGCCATTTTGTTTTCCAAGTGCATCAGAAAAGCCTTAAATGATCTAAATTATTGTCTGACTAGAAATGTTAAACACAATATACTGGGGTACAGTAAGAATGTTGTTGTGTTTTGGGTTATTCACTCAGTTCTAGACTGAAATGGTGGTAATGCTTTTTGCTGGGATTTGGGCAGGTGGCCATCTTGTTTAGCAAGTGAACCATAAAAACCAAGAAACCAAAGAATTCTGGAGAGTTGCCTGACAAAAAAAACACATAATATCCAGGGGCACAGGCCCTGGTTGTCAGTCACAAATTTCTTTACTGTTAAAATGCTGGGATTCTGGAATTGGGCAGCCATCCTATTTATTCAGTGAACCAGAGAAGCTTGAAGTAATCTGATAAATTAATTGTCAGTTATTTAGAGTATAATATTCTGGAGCAAAGTAAAAATTGTGTTATTTATTTGGGGGTCACTGTCACACAATTCTCACATAATGCTGTGTGAAAGTATTAGTGGTGAACATGGTAAAACTTACTTTGAGTTCACTTTGCTTAACTGGTTCCCGCCCAGCCAATAGCACAAAGGCGGCCTGCAAAACACCTCATCCCTCCGGGTGGACGCCATTTGGCATCTCTTTAGGCATGCGCAGTGTGCCTGCCCGCAGGGCTGCTCTGCGGAGCGATCTGTCACCGGCTGTGTACCTCGGACACGGCCGATGACAGATCTGTGTACTGGCCCCGTTTCCAGTACCATGTGACCTGCTGTGACCAATCACAGCAGGTCACATGACAGTTGTATACCATGGATGGCTTCCTTTCATGCCATCTATTGTATACTAGTGTATTTAGCTGTGAATGATCACAGCGATCACATGCACAAGCTGGGCCAATCACAGCCCAACTGTGTCATCTGATTAGCCGTGGCCAAATCACAGCTAAGCACAAAAAAAACCCCTGAATGAATCAATGTCATTCAGGTAAATACTTGCGTATAGCAAAGTAATTCTTTCCTATAAGCAAATTGTGTAAAAAAAAAATATACTGATCACTTCCCCAAAGTAGTACAATGTTGCTATGGTAACATTATACTACTTTGGTCATAGTGAAATATAAAAAAAAATCTTAAAAAGAGAAAAAATGTAATGTAATAAAAAATTAAAACTAATAAAAAAAAAAAATTATATATTTTTTTTTTCGTACTGTCACTAGTCAGTGTCCCTCATCACCGCCGAAAAATTATGACAAAAAAAATTACAACTTCAAAAAACTTGCCATTCCTCTTATGAAATACGTCGGACCGTCTACTTTGCAAAAAGTGGTCATTTGGGGGATATCTGTACTATTCTGTCATTCTTGGACCTCAAGAAATTAGATCGGCCATCAGTACTTCAGGATTGATCAATATTCAGATCTATACCATAGTTTGTGAACTCTATAACTTTCCTACAAACTAAATAATACATCCTAATTTGGGTTATTTTCACCAAAGACAAGTAGCAGAATACATCTTGGCCTAAATTTATGAAGAACAATTATTTATTTGCAAACTTTTAAAACAGAAACAAAGAAAACCGTGTTTTTTTTCAATATTTTCGGTCTTTTTATGTTAATTTAGAAAAAAATAAAAACCCAAATGTTGATTAACCATTTGCCGCCCGGCCTATAGCCATTTGGCGGCCGAAAAAATGCATTACCTTTCCGGGGTGTACGCTATTTGGTGTCCTCCCGCATATGCGCAGTTCGCGCAGTTGCAGAGCCGCGCAGCGACGCGATCTGTCACCGGCCGTATACCTGGGACACGGCCGATGACAGATCTGAGTACTGGCCCCTGTTGCCGGTACCATGTGACCTGCTGTGACCAATCACAGCAGGTCACATGACAGTTGTATACCATGCATGGCTTCATTTATGCCAACCATTGTATACTAGTGTCTAGCTGCGAATGGTCACAGCAAGTCACATGCACATGTCATGTGATTAGCTGTGGCCAAATCACAGCTAAGTACAAAAAAAAAAGGAAAACCTGAATGAATCGATGTCATTCAGGTAAATGCTTGCTTATAGCAAAGTAATTCTTCGCCATAAGCAAATTGTGTAAAAAAAAAAAAAAAATACTGATCACTTCCCCAAAGTAGTACAATGTTACTACGGTAACATTGTACTACTTTGGTCATAGTAAAATATGAAAAAAAAAACTTAAAAAAAATAAAAAGAAATGTAATAAAAAATAATATAAAAAAAAAAATAAATAAAATATATATATATTTTTTTTTTTTTCATACTGTCACCAGTCAGTGTCCCTGTTCACCACCATGCCAGTTATATGATGATGCTGTACTGCACTGGTGACAGTATGTAAAAAAAAAATAGTGAAAATAATTTTTTTAATGTTTTCATTTTCCGAAAAATTATGACAAAAAAAATACAACTTCAAAAAACTCGCCATGCCTCTTATGAAGTACGTCGGACTGTCTACTCTGCAAAAAGGGGTCATTTGGGGGATATCTGTACTGTTCTGATATTCTTGGACCTCAAGAAATTAGATTGGCTGTCAGTACTTCAGGATTGATCAATATTCAGATCTATCCCATAGTTTGTGAACTCTATAACTTTCCTACAAACTAAATAATACATCCTAATTTGGGTTATTTTCACCAAAGACATGTAGCAGAATACATCTTGGCCTAAATTTTTGAAGAACAATTATTTATTTGTAAACTTTTATAACAGAAACAAAGAAAAACGTGCTTTTTTTTCAAAATTTCTGGTCTTTTTTGTTAATTTAGCAAAAAATAAAAATCCCGGCGGTGATTAAATACCACCAAAAGAAAGCTCTAGTTGTGTGAAGAAAATGATAAAATTTTAGTTTGGGTACAATGTTGTATGACCGCGCAATTGTCATTCAAAGTGTGAGAGCGCTGAAACCTGAAAACTGGCCTGGGCAGGAAGGTGTAAAATTGCCCGGTATTGAATTGGTTAAATACCACCAAAAGAAAGCTTTAGTTGTGTGAAGAAAATGATAATATTTTAGTTTGGGTACAGTGTCATTCAAAGTGTGAGAGTGCTGAAACCTGAAAAATGGCCTGGGCAGGAAGGGGGTAAAAGTGCCCTGTATGGAAGCGGTTAATGTACGGAGCTTTCTAGAATAGCCTTTTTATCACCCACACAGCCAAACACTAAAATAATGTCATGCCTGTGAAAATGAAATGTCATAGTGCTCCATCTGGTGACTGGATATATTATTTACAAGCACAGACCCAGATCTGTTAATGTTATAGATACTACTGTATTTTTAGGTATATTTCTCCCCAGGTTTTACAAACACAAGACAGCAATGTCCTCTAGCTAGCCCATCTGCATTTATCCATTCCTGAAGCCATTCTTAGGTTAAGAGTCAACAAGCAAGATGTAACATATCAATGACCTCCAGCAGCACTGATGAAAGTCAAAGATTACAAAGCAAGATGCAACACAGTGATTTCCTTCTACAGCAGTGCTCTATTCCTGATGCCATCCCCAGATCAACTATTCCAATCACAATGCAACACAGATAAATCTTGCAGACCAAAAGTAACCTTTGTTACAACAGGTAAGTATGGCATTTTTTTTAATGTAAGCCAAAACATAGACACACCTTGATTTTTACTGATAAAAGATTCAGTGAAAGGATGATCTCCCAAACCAAAGGGTCATCACCAAGTCAATGTTCAGAAAACCGAACGCAACATGAAGAAAAGTCTTTTACCATCTAACACTCTGAGATTTTAACCTTAATAACAGGTCTAGCCTCATGAATTCTTAAAATGTTTCATCACTTCAATACTACAATTGTGCACATAATACTGAATTTTGGAGACATTTCAATTAACAGTATTTTACCAATTATTCAAATTATAGTGTTACCAGTAGGTCATACTGACAAGTCTTCTAAAAGAAAGTCTTTCACAAGTGAGAACACTGAAGAGGTGTACCAAAATAAAAAAAAAGATAAAAAATCTAAAACTACTTTACAAAAGAGATTACAAGCCACTGGTTGCAGCAGTATCAGCTCTTAATTAGCAAACCATATACCTACAAAAACATTGTACTACTTCTAACCGCACATATTGCAAGTCAAATTTGTCAGTAACCAGGTGTCTGAATGTGCATTTGTGATAGAGAGACATGGGGGTATGACCCATTCTGAATGTAATTTACGTAGTACTTCATGTTCAGATACACTATATTGCCAAAAGTATTGAGACACCTCTCCAAATTATTGGATTCAAGTGTTCCAATCACCTTCATGGCCACAGGTGGATAAAATCAAGCACCTAGGCATGAAGACTGCTTCTGCAAACATTTGTGAAATAATGGGTCTCTCTCAGGAGCTCAGTGAATTCAAGTGTGATACCATGATAGGTTTCCACCTGTGCAATAAGTCCATCTTTCCTTGCTACCAAGTATTTCACGATCAACTGTTAGTGGTAATATAATAAATTTATAACAAACTGGGGACAACAGCAACTCACCACGTAAAATGACAGAGTGGGGTCAGAGCATGCTGAAGCACACAGTGCGTAGAGATCTCCAACTGTTTGCAGAGTCAATAGCTAACCACTTCCAAACTTCATGTGGCCTTCAGATTAGCACAACAGTGCATAGAGAGCTTTAGGGAATGGGCGAGCAGCTGCATCTAGGCCTTACATCACCAAGTGCAAAGCGCCAGATGCAGTGGCATAAAGCAGGGTGAATTGCAGGGTGGTGGGCTACAGAAAGTGGAGTGTACTGAACCTGTATTCATTGTGTTGTTCAGTGCTCCATCACTGTGAATTGCAATGTGGTGTGTACCACCCATTGTATTCACAATGAATAGACCCAACTGTCCTTTTTAAGGATTGCTTTTATGTCTGTCTCAGCAACAACTTCTATTGCTGTTTAGCTTCTGTGGTTATTGTTTTTTTTACTTTTTTTTTTTTTGCAATAAATAAAGTTATGAAAAAGGAGTTTGGATTCTATTGTTTTAGGTTTGGTGTTTGGGATTTAGGGTTTTACTTTATTTATTTAGTTAGTTATTTGTAAAGAGGTGAATTCTCTTATTATCTTGATATGCGAGGTGGGATGTTGTCCAGGGGCAGTTTGCAAAGGAGTAGAGAGAGCAGCCACCCTTTTCCACTGGATGGCACTGCTCCATGGTTTCATGTCACTGAAGTACTTAGGTCCATTCTGCAGTGCTCAGAAATATGGGCCTTTTTTCATACATGTGCTTCAGGCATTGTAGTGTTTTGCAGCCTTTGCCTGCGGCATATCAAGCCTATGAAATCTACCAGTCATTTTGGTGCACATGCATAAGGAGACACATGACTGTTTTCCACAAAGCTTGGTGAGAGCAGCACATATATTTTACCAATAAGGACCAAAAACCCACAATCCTCCTTCTTCCTAACCTTCCCTTTCCACATCTTCCACAATTCCACAGGAACCTCCATCTGCACCCACTGCTTCAAGTGTTAGTGATGGAAGTATTACAAGGGATTTAAGAGGCATAGCTTATGGCACATGAAGTGCTGACGAGGGTTAGCATGGGGCCATGCTTAGTAGGTTCAGTCATAGGCTTCAACCAAACTCAAAGTCTCCTCACCCCCATCCTGCCATTTCCAGCCACATTATTGAGCAGTCTGGTGTATCTTCCCTAGTTGCTGGAGTAGAAAAAAACATCACCTCCATGCCCAGAATCTCAATACCAGCTTAGCAGAATTTCTGGCTTTACATCTGCTCCTATTATAGCTAGTGGAGTCAGCCCCCTTATGTGAATTTTTTCACAGTGTCAGGCACCCAGTCACCATTTTTCCCCCATAAGTCCATCTCTGCCCTCCAACAGCATGTAGAAGTAATGTCTCCTTGTCACTGGAGCGTGTGGTCAGCTGCAAGGTCCACATGACCAAAGACACATGGTCCAGCAACCATGGGCAGAGGCTAGGTCATTTTGCTGGCCACTGGAAAAGCCTCATTGGCCCTATTCTATGAACCCTCATAGCCAACAGTCCTGGTCAAGTGACTAAGAGCCTACACAACAATACTTACAAAATGCTGCTATGCTGTTTTGCAGCTGGCGTGCCTAGGGGACAGATGCCACACTGTGGTTGAGATTATCTCAGTTCTTCAGGGGCAGGCTGAAAGGTGGCAATCTTGTGCCAAGAAAGGCCATGTATAATAAGTTTACCAACCAACTGTCTTCCCTTCAGCAGGGAAGGTTCATGCATGTGCCTTGCCGGACACACGCCCTCAACTTGTTGGTGCAGTGGTTCCTAGAAATGCACCCTGGCTTCCATAATCTCCTTTGGCAGTCTAGAAGAGTGTGTAGTTACTTCAGGTGGGTATACCCAGCAACTGTTTGACTAGATGAAATTCAGTGGCAACATCAGCTGAATTGCTAACCTCCTGATATGCAATATGCCCTCTGGCTGAAATGTGACCTTGGCCATGCTGCAGCAGCTGTACTTGCATCAGTGGGCCATACATGTGTGTTTGTGTGAATACAGACAAGGACTATGCTTGTGTATCTGGAATGTTTTTCACCATGTCAATGGCTCTTCACTGTGTGCATACCATGTTTTCACTGTTCACAGAGGTGATCAAATGGTAAGCCACAACAGACTGGACACTGGAGGTATTGTACATCAGCAGGAGGAAGAGGAGGACTTCCTAATGTCTTAGGACCCAATTTATCTTGACTACATACCTGTGTGTAGCACCAGTCACAGGAGGGGAAGGATGATTGGGTGATGACAGCAGGGTAGTGCATGGCACAGGCTTCTAGAGGTACATTTCCCCTCAACCAAAAAAAAATGTTATGTCTCAACCATTGACAACATCAAGGACTTCAGCATCTGAAAATTTGTTGCGAATTGGCTCATTCACACTGCAGTGCCTGTGCAAGGACCCCACAATTTGGGCCAAGGAGAGGAACAATTACTGGTTGGTCAGCCTTGTGGATCCACATTAAAAGGGGAAAATTCCAAAGCTCATCCTGCTATCATAGAGAGAGTTAAAAATGCACCATTTACAAAAGGTGATATAAAGGGGAAGCAACTGTGGCAGTGGCTGTTGAAGTAAGGCTTACAAGTCCTTCCTCACAATGCATCTCCAAGGCCTGGCTACTGGCAGCAGTCATAGGTACCACATAACACATATGATTAAATAGTGCCCAGGGAGATTGTAGACACTCTGAAAACAGATGATCAAATTGACTACTGGGGGTCGAGGCTAGACTGAGTGGCCTGAGCTTGTTTAGTCTGTATGCAATTAAACTGCTGGGCTGTGCTTTGGCCAGTGTCCTTTCAGAACTGGTATATAGTGCAAAGGGTAGTTTTGTGACAGAAAAGGATCTGCCTGTCCCCAGTTGATTGGCTCACTTTTATAAAAAAAAAGAACTAGCCCTGGATAAGTGATAAGTACCAAAACCCTGCAACCGATGTTAATGATTACTTTATTATTACTATCATTATTATTATTAGTAGTAGTAGTATTATATATTATTTTATTCTGACCTCAAAAATATTATTATACAATAGGGCATTGCGATTTCCTACCACTGCTGCTGGCCTGCCACCATTAACATCTCCTGCCACTGCTGCTGGCCTGTTACTATTACCTCCTGGTACCATAGTTAGTCAGGCTGAAGAAAGACATATGTCCTTCTAGTTCAACCAATAAAAAAATAAATAGAAAACTTTAATATATTCAATTCTATACCCAAAGGTTATCCAGAGGAAGCTTGGTCCAACTTGCTCCAGCAGGGTACAAATTCCTACTACAATTGCAGGCTTGACACCATTACCATCTCCTGTCACCATTACTACCTCCTGTCACCACTGCTGGCCTGCCATCCATTACTGTCTCCTGCCAACATTTTTATCACCTGCCACCCATGCTGGCCTGTCACCATTACCATCTCCTGCCATTGCTGAAGACTTGTTACCTCTACCATCTCCTGCCACCATCACAATCTCCTACCACCACTGCTGGCCTGCTATCTATTACCTCCTCCTGTCACCACTGTGGGCAAGCAATCATTACCATTTCATTCTGCTTCTACAGCTCTAGTCAGGTTCTTCAGCAGGGTGCCTGAGCTAATGTTTCTGCAGCTGCTCTTTAGTTGATAAATTTGGTTAATGCTGGGTCATTCTTGCATAGTGCATCGATGTTTGTGGCATACTATACTGCTTTGGCAATGTCAAGGTGTCATATTTAATGTTTATGAATAGAGATGAGCGAATCGAACCAGGCGAAGTGGAATTCGTTTCGAATTTCAGGAAAAATTCGATTCGCGTCGAATCCGAATATTTGCATAATTCGGGTGCGCGAATCGGATTTTTCCCGATCAGCCGGCAAAAGTGTCCCTGCAGAGAGCTCCGCTATTTCTGACAGTTCTCTGACAGTTCCTTCACATGTACAGCGGTTGAAACATTGTATCTATTTGTTTCCATTTAGGATACAGATGTTTTTATTCGGAAATAAATAGATACAATGTTTCAACCGCTGTACATGTGAAGGAACTGTCAGAGAACTGTCAGAAATAGCGGAGCTCTCTGCAGATACACTTTTTGCTGTACTGGAATACTTCTTCTTTTCATTCTTCTTTTCATTCTTCTCATTCTTCTTTTCATTCTTCTTTTCATTCTTCTTCTCATTCTTCTTTTCATTCTTCTTCTTCTTTTCATTCTTCTTTTCATTCTTCTCATTCTTCTTTTCTTCTTCATGAAAAGAAGAATGAGAAGAAGAATGAAAAGAAGAATGAAAAGAAGAATGAGAAGAATGAAAAGAAGAATGAAAAGGAGAAGAAGAATGAGAAGAAGAATGAAAAGAAGAATGAGAAGAAGAATGAGAAGAATGAAAAGAAGAATGAGAAGAATGAAAAGAAGAATGAAAAGAAGAAGAAGAATGAAAAGAAGAAGAAGAATGAAAAGAAGAATGAAAAGAAGAAGAAGAAGAATCTTTTCATTCTTCTCATTCTTCTTTTCATTCTTCTTTTCATTCTTCTTCTTCTTCTTTTCATTCTTCTTCTTCTTTTCATTCTTCTTTTCATTCTTTTTCTTCTTTTCATTCTTCTCATTCTTCTTTTCATTATTCTTCTTCTTCTTTTCATTCTTCTTCTTCTTTTCATTCTTCTTTTCATTCTTCTTCTTTTCATTCTTCTTCTTCTTCTTTTCATTCTTCTTTTCATTCTTCTTCTTCTTTCCATTCTTCTTCTTCTTCTTTTCATTCTTCTTTTCATTCTTCTCATTCTTCTTTTCATTCTTCTTTTCATTCTTCTTTTCATTCTTCTTCTCATTCTTCTTTTCATTCTTCTTCTTTTCATTCTTCTTTTCATTCTTCTCATTCTTCTTTTCTTCTTCATGAAAAGAAGAATGAGAAGAAGAATGAAAAGAAGAATGAAAAGAAGAAGAAGAATGAGAAGAAGAATGAAAAGAAGAATGAAAAGAAGAATGAGAAGAATGAAAAGAAGAATGAAAAGAAGAAGAAGAATGAAAAGAAGAAGAAGAATGAAAAGAAGAATGAAAAGAAGAATGAGAAGAATGAAAAGAAGAATGAAAAGAAGAAGAAGAAGAATGAAAAGAAGAGAATGAAAAGAAGAAGAAGAAGAATCTTTTCATTCTTCTCATTCTTCTTTTCATTCTTCTTTTCATTCTTCTTCTTCTTCTTTGATTCTTCTTCTTCTTTTCATTCTTCTTCTTCTTCTTTTCATTCTTCTTTTCATTCTTCTTCTTCTTCTTTTCATTCTTCTTTTCATTCTTCTCATTCTTCTTTTCATTCTTCTTTTCATTCTTCTTCTCATTCTTCTTTTCATTCTTCTTCTTCTTCTTCTTTTCATTCTTCTCATTCTTCTTTTCTTCTTCATGAAAAGAAGAATGAGAAGAAGAATGAAAAGAAGAAGAAGAATGAGAAGAAGAATGAAAAGAAGAATGAAAAGAAGAATTAGAAGAATGAAAAGAAGAATGAAAAGAAGAAGAAGAATGAAAAGAAGAAGAAGAATCTTTTCATTCTTTTCATTCTTCTTTTCATTCTTCTTTTCATTCTTCTTCTTCTTCTTCTTTTCATTCTTCTTCTACTTTTCATTCTTCTTTTCATTCTTCTTCTTCTTCTTTTCATTCTTCTTCTTCTTTTCATTCTTCTTTTCATTCTTCTTCTTCTTCTTCTTCTTTTCATTCTTCTTCTTCTTTTCATTCTTCTTCTTTTTCTTTTCATTCTTCTCATTCTTCTTTTCATTCTTCTCATTCTTCTTTTCATTCTTCTTTTCATTCTTCTTTTCATTCTTCTTCTTCTTCTTTTCATTCTTCTTTTCATTCTTCTCATTCTTCTTTTCTTCTTCATGAAAAGAAGAATGAGAAGAAGAATGAAAAGAAGAATGAAAAGAAGAAGAAGAATGAAAAGAAGAATGAAAAGAAGAATGAGAAGAATGAATAGAAGAATGAAAAGAAGAAGAAGAATGAAAAGAAGAATGAGAAGAAGAATGAGAAGAAGAATGAGAAGAAGAATGAAAAGAAGAATTAGAAGAATGAAAAGAAGAATGAAAAGAAGAAGAAGAATGAAAAGAAGAATGAAAAGAAGAAGAAGAAGAATCTTTTCATTCTTCTCATTCTTCTTTTCATTCTTCTTTTCATTCTTCTTCTTTTCATTCTTCTTCTTCTTCTTTTCATTCTTCTTCTTCTTTTCATTCTTCTTTTCATTCTTCTTCTTCTTCTTTTCATTCTTCTTCTTCTTTTCATTCTTCTTCTTTTTCTTTTCATTCTTCTCATTCTTCTTTTCATTCTTCTCATTCTTCTTTTCATTCTTCTTTTCATTCTTCTTCTCATTCTTCTTTTCATTCTTCTTCTTCTTCTTTTCATTCTTCTTTTCATTCTTCTCATTCTTCTTTTCTTCTTCATGAAAAGAAGAATGAGAAGAAGAATGAAAAGAAGAATGAAAAGAAGAAGAAGAATGAGAAGAAGAATGAAAAGAAGAATGAAAAGAAGAATGAGAAGAATGAAAAGAAGAATGAAAAGAAGAAGAAGAATGAGAAGAAGAATGAGAAGAAGAATGAAAAGAAGAATGAAAAGAAGAATGAAAAGAAGAAGAAGAAGAAGAATGAAAAGAAGAAGAAGAATGAATGAAAAGAAGAATGAAAAGAAGAATGAATGAAAAGAAGAATGAAAAGAAGAATGAAAAGAAGAATGAAAAGAAGAATGAGAAGAATGAAAAGAAGAATGAAAAGAAGAAGAAGAATGAAAAGAAGAAGAAGAATGAAAAGAAGAATGAGAAGAAGAATGAGAAGAATGAAAAGAAGAATGAGAAGAATGAAAAGAAGAATGAAAAGAAGAAGAAGAAGAATGAAAAGAAGAAGAAGAATGAAAAGAAGAATGAAAAGAAGAAGAAGAAGAATCTTTGCATTCTTCTCATTCTTCTTTTCATTCTTCTTCTTCTTCTTTTCATTCTTCTTCTTTTCATTCTTCTTTTCATCCTACTTCTTCTTCAACCTCATCCTCATACTCTTCTTCTTCTTCTGAGGATGAGGATGAAGAAGCAGAAGAAGAAGAAGAAGTAGGATGAAAATAAGAAGAATTCCAAGCCGGCAAAAAGTGTATCTGCAGAGCTCCTCTATTCTGCAGATACACTTAGAGGAGCTCTGCAGATACACTTTTTGCCGGTTTGGAATTCTTATTATTTTCATCCTACTTCTTCTTCTTCTTCTTCTTCTTCTTCATCCTCATCCTCATCCTCGGAAGAAGAAGAAGAGGATGAGGATGAGGATGATGAAGAAGAAGAAGTAGGGTGAAAATAAGAAGAATTCCAAGCCGGCAAAAAGTGTATCTGCAGAGCTCCGCTATTTCTGACAGTTCTCTGACATTCACTCCATACAGCGGTTGAAACATTGTATCTATTTGTTTCCATTTATGGAAACAAATAGATACAATGTTTCAACCGCTGTATGGAGTGAATGTCAGAGAACTGTCAGAAATAGGCTAGTTCTGACAGTTCTCTGACATTCAATACTCCATACGGCGGTTGAGGAGTGAATGTCAGAGAACTGTCAGAAATAGCCTATTTCTGACAGTTCTCTGACATTCACTCCATACAGCGGTTGAAACATTGTATCTATTTGTTTCCATTTATGGAAACAAATAGATACAATGTTTCAACCGCTGTATGGAGTGAATGTCAGAGAACTGTCAGAAATAGCGGAGCTCTGCAGATACACTTATCGGAGCTCTGCAGATACACTTTTTGCCGGCTTGGAATTCTTCTTATTTTCATCCTACTTCTTCTTCTTCTTCATCCTCATCCTCATCCTCTTCTTCTTCTTCTGAGGATGAGGATGAAGAAGAAGAAGAAGAAGTAGGATGAAAATAAGAAGAATTCCAAGCCGGCAAAAAGTGTATCTGCAGAGCTCCTCTAAGTGTATCTGCAGAATAGAGGAGCTCTGCAGATACACTTTTTGCCGGCTTGGAATTCTTCTTATTTTCATCCTACTTCTTCTTCTTCTTCCTCTTCATCCTCATCCTCTTCTACTTCTGAGGATGAGGATGAGGATGAAGAAGAAGAAGAAGAAGAAGTAGGATGAAAATAAGAAGAATTCCAAGCCGGCAAAAAGTGTATCTGCAGAGCTCCGCTAAGTGTATCTGCAGAGCTCCGCTAAGTGTATCTGCAGAGCTCCGCTAAGTGTATCTGCAGAGCTCCGCTAAGAAATAGCGGAGCTCTGCAGATACACTTTTTGCCGGCTTGGAATTCTCCTTCTTCTCATCCTTCTTCTTCTTCTCATCCTTCTTCTCATCCTTCTCCTTCTTCTCATCCTTCTTCTTCTTCTCATCCTTCTTCTTCTTCTCATCCTTCTCCTTCTTCTCATCCTTCTTCTTCTTCTCATCCTTCTCCTTCTTCTCATCCTTCTTCTTCTTCTCATCCTTCTTCTTCTTCTCATCCTTCTCCTTCTTCTCATCCTTCTTCTTCTTCTCATCCTTCTTCTTCTTCTCATCCTTCTTCTTCTTCTCATCCTTCTTCTCATCCTTCTTCTTCTTCTCATCCTTCTTCTTCTCATCCTTCTCCTTCTTCTCATCCTTCTTCTCATCCTTCTCCTTCTTCTCATCCTTCTTCTCATCCTTCTCCTTCTTCTCATCCTTCTCCTTCTTCTCATCCTTCTCCTTCTTCTCATCCTTCTCCTTCTCCTTCTTCTCATCCTTCTCCTTCTCCTTCTTCTCATCCTTCTCCTTCTTCTCATCCTTCTCCTTCTCCTTCTCCTTCTTCTCATCCTTCTCCTTCTTCTCATCCTTCTCCTTCTTCTCATCCTTCTCCTTCTCCTTCTTCTCATCCTTCTCCTTCTTCTCATCCTTCTCCTTCTCCTTCCTCATCTCCAAGGGCATTTAAATTAAAGGTACAGTGTTCTGCACTAATATAAAGGCTCTCTGAAGCCTAGAAACCCTTTTTATAAGTTAAATTTGTAGCGAATAAATTCGCATCGAATCAAATTTCTTCCTCAAATTCGGCGAATCAGCCGAATCGAATTTTTGAATAATTCGCTCATCTCTATTTATGAAGATACTTTTCAATTGTAAAATTTGGTGTCTGATTAAGGCAAAATCATGCTCATCGTCTCTCATTTTCAGCTTATTCCTGTGCTCCCTTAATCCAGAATATTTGTGGCTGGCTCCTCTGAAATAGTGTAGTTTAAAAGTGATTTTTTTTACCTTAAAACATGCCTGATCTCTCAACAATAAACTACGGACTGGTAAAAGTGCTTACATTCATTGCACAGAGTTTGAATATATTTTGCAGACTTGTTTTAGGTAAATAATCCACTGCAATGTTTAAACACTCTAATGCTTGAACACAAGCTACCTGGTGTGTATCCCATTCAAAATATGGACAATTACATTTTACATTACATTATTTTGCTTTTTTCTGGGAAAATATACTCTTTCATTTTGATTTCTTGCATAAATGCTGATTGATCTCTCCTATTAAAAATGCAATCTATGAACAGCTTAAAGCACTAGTAAACCCAGAAGCAAACATTTAATAACTTTTAATACTGACAGGAGTGCTTACAATGGTAAAATTTTATTAATTTGTGTAAAACCTTTATCATAAAAGGAAAAATAAATCTGTAACTGCTTAAACGTGTTAGCTGGAGTTTTGTTTTAATCTGTTAGCGAAGCCCATCTAAATATATTAGTGCATCAAAAGCTACCTTCTCCCCAGACTGACAATGCTAGTGTTCAAAGGTGTCTCCATTGCTCCTCCATTTAGAATACAGACACCCTAAGACAGGAAGTGTATTACTGGCCAGATCACCAGGTGAAAATAAAGGAAAAGCATTAAAAACAAAACTAATGCATATAGCACATTTAAGGATTTGTAAGCTGACATATATTAAAGTTTTATTTTTATTTTAATACCACTTTAAATAGTATTTGTGAAGTTAATTATTTATTCATTCCTTTGAAATGTGATGTGCGTATGTACGCTTATATAGGAATCCTTGGCTTGAAAAACATTATGCATTTTGTCATTTTTCAGATTGTAGGCTAAAATATTTTTACAATACTGTCTATGTGGTATGTACAACATTCCTTTGAATAGGGTGGGAAAATTAAACACTTTATTATGTTCTTTTCCTCAAAAGCTGCATGACATAAGTGTTTTATGAAATAACGTTACCTAGAAATATAGAACCTTTTTTAGGCGCTCCAAAGCTTAAGTAAATGGGAATGTGATTTAGCCAATGAAGTTTAACCACTTTCTGACCAGTGTACACATATAAACGTGATGCTGGTATCAGATATTTCAGGCAATGATGGGCTTTATCCAAGTGCCTATAGAGCACTTTTACACCACTTGGAAAGGCTCCCCCCATCGCCGCTTGCCATTGTTTTTAGGATCTCCCATCTCACCAGGGAGTCTTGGACTGCTCTAAGCAGTTGAGTCACCTGTACACAGAGTGGAAGTCCATTCTCCCATTTCCTCTGTGATGAATGA
Source organism: Staurois parvus (assembly GCF_062004578.1). Classification (NCBI taxonomy): domain Eukaryota; kingdom Metazoa; phylum Chordata; class Amphibia; order Anura; family Ranidae; genus Staurois; species Staurois parvus. The sequence goes on from NW_028318157.1 coordinate 18,296,941, forward strand.
TGCCGGAAGCTATGAGGATTTAGTCATTTCCAGTCTTGGTTCTGTGTTTACCTAGTTGGTAATGGCCAGAGAGACAACCAATCAAACCAGCTGTGTTTAATTGGCTGCTTTGGAGGACAGAGATGGGATCATGGGTGAAATAGAATCTTGATCTATGAATAAACAGTGCCTGTCATTGCCCAAGCTATCACAAGGGATGTTGTACATCCCTTATGATAACAAAAAAAATATAAATTAAAAAAAAGTCTAAAAAAAAGAAATAAAATTAAGAAAAGAAAAATAAAGCACCCTTTCCCCCTGTGCTCTTGCGCAAATGCAAATGTGATTGCACAACATGTGTGAGGTATTGCCACAAACCTCAAAGTGAGAGCAATAATTCTAGCACTTTTTCAACTCACAGATAATAGCCTGAAAAGGCTTTTAAAGTGTCATCTGTTGAGATTTTTAGGTACTATGGTTTTTCACCATTTCAGTGAGTGTGAAATTTTAAATCTTGACATGTTTGGAATCTGTTTACTCAAGTCGCAATATCATTGTTTTTATTTTGCCAAAATTGGGTATTATATTGTGTTTACATGTGCTAGAATTCATGTAAGTGTAATTTTTCCTGAAAATGTGTGTTTGATAGACAGCTGCACAAATATTGTGCAACATTTTAATATGTACAATATGTAAGAACTGTCAAAATTGGCTTGCTCGGCAAGTTGTTAAAAGAAATTGTGGAAACTGCATATGTGCCATCTTCTATCAGATTCAGAAAAATAAAAACTTAATATTATTTTTATTTCTCCAGGTAAATGGGGATGTGGTTTAGCCAAAGTGGTCTACAAGTAATCTTAGAAATAATAGGTATGATGAATGTGTCATATTACTTCTGTTGGAACCTACGAAATTTAATACAATATACTTTTTTTGAGCACACACAAGAGAAAATCTGAATGTGGTGTAGCAGTGGCGTCCCGAGGCAGGTGCGGGGGGTGTGCGCCGCACCGGGTGACACCTACCGCACGGGGTGACACCGGACCTGCTCCATAAAAAGGTAAGTTATAAAGCAAGCCGATGATCCCCACACAATGGATCCGATCCATCCTGCAGGGATCGTCGGCTTTCTTTACAACTTACCTTTTCGTGGAGAGGGTCCGGAGTCACCCCGTATAGGTTGCATACCAACAATTCCCACAGGATGGATCGGATCTGCAGATTAGGGAGTATAATGGATCGGACTCCGATCCATTATGCTCAATCCGCATATCCGAACCATCCTGCAGGGATCGTCGCCATGCAACCTATATGGGGTGACACCAGACCCGCTCCACGAAAAGGTAAGTTGTAAAGAAAGCTGACGATTTAGTATAACTAAATGCAAAATGTTATTTTTAGTTTTGGATATACTGGAGAGGGATTATAACGCTTATTAGGTTTTTATTGCTGCCTGTGCCCTCTTTATTTGTCATGTTTACTGTTCTCATCGAAAGTGAAAGTAAAATAAAATCCCAAATTTTGGGTGCTCCCCACAACAGTAATAGAGGGGATATCTTCCAATTGAGACACTAGTTCTGGTGACTCTGGTGACTCATTTTGAAGGGATTTCCTCTCACTTCCTGTTTTTGCTGTGGGACAAGAAGTGAAAGGAAATCTCCCACATTGGACACATATGACAAAAAATGACAAATTAAAAAAAAAACAGCGCTTATAATACTCCCTTATTCTATCCAAAATGAAAAAACTGTTTTGCCTATAGTTCTACTTTAATTTAAAAAGACTAAATAATAATAATAAATAAATATATTAAATTAAATAGGTCATCTATTAACTTTCAGGACTTATCACCTTTGCATGAATAAACACCATCCCAATATTAGGAATGATTACTTAGACTGGCCCAATAAGGCAGTACTTTTAAGTGACTACTAGCACATAAAATTCAGTAAGAAAACTCAAACTCATATATACTACTTACTCTCACAGCAGACTCAGGCAGAAACAACTGCTGTCAGCCTATCCCTGTGAGGGATGTGTCTATAAACGCACACAGCCTGGCTCAGGAGTGCACCTGCACATGTGCCCCCATAGTGCATGGCTTGCTATGGGGGCACACGCAGGAGAAAAGGAGTGGAGAATGCTGCTGGGGAACTCCAGCAGAAAAACAGCTCTGTGCAATACCATTGCACAGTGCAGGTAAGTATAACATGTTTAATCTTTAAATTTAGACAAATAGCCATTACAGGTGCTTTAACATGCATTCAAAAAAATTACACATTTACTGGTCCATCATGGTAACATGTAAGATTAAAGATACCCAGTAGAGACCTGGCTGTTCTCCTGCCTCCTGTGGGACACAAATAACTGATGTCATCTGGATTCACACTTATAGTATTCTTGCAAAATAAAGGTACAGTGCTGGAATACATTGCATTCCTACCTTGACTTCATTTTTATGAGTTTCAGAAAGTTTTACCAATTATTGACATTCATACATCTCACCTACATAGTGGATACAAGTTACCTAACCAATGATGCATAGTCATCAATAAAAAAAGGCCGCCTACCTCCAAACCAATTCGGGATCTGTGGCTCCAACACTACAAAGCAGGAAGGTTAAAAAAGGAAATAAAAATGTATCCACCATTGTTTAACACCTACACAACTGTTCCTGTCAGGAGCCGACTGACGGTAGCCTCTAGTGGCCCACTGGCCGGAGTCCCTCAGGGCGCGGAGTCTAAGCCTCAGTCTGCTGGTTCACCAGAGCCCCTAATGGTGGGGATGGACTTGAAGCAGCCTGAGACCAGGTCGCGACCCCCGAGTAACACCAGCTGTGGTAAAGGCAGCCGCCAATGGCGTAGAGCAGGTAGGAGCCAGATGTGAAGAGGTATAGCGTGGTCAGACCGGGTTGGTAACAGCGGAGCAAACGGTACAGATCGGTATGCAAAGAATAGTCAGGTCACAAGCTGGGTTCAGCAACAGGAGGCCAGGCAATGGGAGCAGGCAGAGAATGGTCAGGATGAGCCAAGGGTCAGGGCTGGAGAGAAAAACGGTATCAGGATCAGGCTGGGTCGGCAACAAGGCAATCAGAAACACAGGGCAATCAGGAACACAGGAACAAGGGAACAAGACCATAAGGCGATTTTGAGATGCACAGGGCTGGTTTAAATAGGGCGCCCTGTGCTCTCATTGGGTGACAGGCGTGCATCCGCGATCGCGAGTGCGCATGCACGGCCTCCGCCGCGATCACCTAAGTCTCAGTGCTCGACGTTTAGTGCGAGTCGGCAATCTGCGCATGCGCGCACCTCCGAGCGGCCGGGATCCCTGACAGTCCCCTATAAAAAAGTCTTTCCAAAGTCAAAACTTTTTTAATGTTGCATAGAGTGGTGAGGGGTAAGAAGGTCTGTTAATGTTTTATTGCTCTCACTCTAGTTTTTCTGGTGACCACTGTCATTGAAACTGAACTTGGAATGGAAGGGAAATCACTTTGGAGAGATTTCTTCTCACTTTCTGTTGTGTCTGCAGGTTTGGCTTTATAAATGGCCTAAGGATTCTTAACACATTTAAAAGAAATTGTATGAGATATAAGAAAACCCTGTTCAAATTTCACACTAGACTTTTGTGGCTTTGCTAATTCTCTTGATTTCTATGTCTTGAGTTGTTTTTTACTGTATCTTTTTACTTGCCTGTAACATTTTAATTGTGTTTCGTCTGTCTGCTGCTTTCTATTAGAATACTCCTTTAAAAACATATGTGGTGCTGTTTATTAGTCATATTCATGCCTTTGCCCATGAATTTCATATGCTGCTAAGAGACAAACTTGACAGGCGTGAAGTATCCAGCTAGAGAACCCTACCCATAAATTGGGATAGATGTTTTGATGTGATTTTTTTAAAGCAAATTGCAACATGCTGGCTTAAAAGTCTATTTTGAAGTTTGTTTTCTAGTAGCTCTTGACTGGTGTCTAATCTGAAACATGTGTTTGTGCAGTAAATATGCAAGCATTCCTGCTATATATTTAAATTCTTAGCCTCTTAAGGACAGAAGTGAAAAATATGGGACTACTGATCAAAAATGGAGCTATTTTAAGAATGAAAAAAGCTGACCAGCTTTTGCATTTCTTGGTAATTTGTATTACACAAAATTCATTTTCCACCATCTGTCAAAATTATTGTAAGATACGTGAAAAGTATGTAAGTTTGATGCAGCACAAATGAGCCTGACCTCTTTCACATATATGTATTTGTATTTAACCATCCATGAAAACAGATGCTTGTGCTTTGTTACTGTTGACATGGCTCAAATAGAATTTAACAATATCAGATCAGTCAAAAATATTAACATATGCACATATGAATTTGATGATCTCATTCAAGCCATCATTTGGCTTCAGTCTGCCATAAGTTGACATTTTGATTTAATGTTAATGATTTTCCTCCATTTCAAAAGTGTTTTTCATGCCATCAATTAAAGTATTAACTTTAATAAAATGGAAATGTTTAAGCTATTTGTTCATTAAAATTCTTGTTACAACTGCAAAGTTTCAGATCATTACACTTGTATTTTATTGACCTTTCACAATTAAATGGGGGAAATAGAGTTCATAGATGACACATTGGTAGATAGGAAACGCATTTTATTGCAAATGTATTATCATTTTGATGTTTTGAATTGGCAACCACTAGGTGAAAATGATCATTAGAGATCACTAGGTGCAGAACTAAAACTGGGTGTAAGGATTACCATTATCTTACTGCAAAAAATCTCAAGTAGTGGGATAGCTAAGGTAACTGTCTCAAATGAGTCTATCAGTACTGAAACAGTAACCTGAAAGAAAAATATTTTTTAAAGTATCTAAAGCCACAACATTATTTCTTCTTTTTGAACAGAGTAGAAATGGTTAACACTAAGATTTGTTTTTCAGAGAATATGGGCAGGTACTCAAGCATCCCCCAGGCCCTCCAAGAGAGTAGTAAAGCTTCCAGCTGGGTGTGGTCAAATTGTGTTAACAGTGGAAAGGTCTTAAAGAGGCATGGTAAATAAAACCTGAGTCTACTCACTACATATACAGCACACATAGGATACAGTCCTGGTACTCACACAATATGCTTTCTTCTACTGTACATCAACATGGTTCTAACAGGCATATACAACAATCAATGTGACCATTTTGAAAATAATTCATTTCTTTCCTTACATATGCTTTTCAGGCTACATTAAAGAAGAACTTCATAAAATAGTTAGTGACTACTTAGTCACAGAGTGAGACTATCAATACTGTAGCTGAAAGTATTGGCATTAAGTGGATGGCTATAAATTCACCCTCAATATTTGAGCTCAGACACTGGCTATAAAAAAGATCAATCCCCTGCTGATCAGTGGCTGGCTGTAACAGTAACCCCCCAGCATATGTGGTCAGTGCCTGGCTATAAAAATCCCCCCCCTTAAAATTAATGAACAGTGGCTTAAAAATACCCCCCAGACTGGTGGTCAGTGGCTATCTGGCACAATAACTCCTCTTTAGCTTTGGTGGTCAGTGTCCAGCTGTAAAAATAACCTCCCAATCCCCACTTACCCAGCATTGGTGGTCATCACGCATTGAGAACTACAACAAAATGGTACCCAGTGAAAAGAACTTAGCCACCGAAGAAACAAGTATTGCTAAAGTCCTCTTAGAAGTACATAAAGAGTACATAAAAAGTTCATAAAAAATTCATGAAGGTTAATAAAAGGTCATAAATAGTCCAATTATAGATCAGACATGCAAGGTAGCAACATCAGCGGCACCGCACTCCAGAGTGAAGCAAGGTTCTGTAACTGTATACAAGAAAACACAGAGGGGCACCAGGCTAAGTGCAGTATGTTAATAAATTCATTTATTGATAAAATCGTACAAATTGGCAACTCACTATTAGGTGAATAAGACAAGCATATATACATTGCTGGCGATGTGGTGAGGAAACTGGCACCCTCTTCCATATCTTTTGGGCTTGCCAACACATTGCACCTTTCTGGAGAGAGGTCCTTAGCCTTTTGCAGCTACTCTTACAGGCTCATATTCCATTTGAGCCCATCCACTTCTTGATGGACCTACCTTTTCCAGGCCTCTCCAAATTTGCCAGGAAACTATCCTCTCATGTTTTAACAGCAACCAGGAGAACCATTCCTATGCACTGGTCTTCTACTACACCTCCTACTCCATTGGAATTGGTGAAGGTTATAGCAGAGATTAGAAGAATGGAATACCTCACTGCTATGCATGCTAACTCTCTCCCCTCCTTTGAAGCAGCTTGGGAACTTTCCGTTTCCGATTTGTCTACTCAATTGTATAAAAATGCTGACTAATTCACTGTTATGCACTGACATTGTATGTATCTACAGTATATGCCTTTCATCGATGAGCCTATTTCTTTGTTTTTCATTAACTTGTGACCATTATTTCCCAATTCTATGCAACTCTGTTTGTTGTAAGCTCTTTAAAAATCAATAAAAAGTAGTATTATATATATATATATATATATATATATACACACACATATATATATATATATATATATATATATATTTATATATATATAATAATAAAATATTTATTGGAGTAAACTGTCGTAAACTCATATATACATAGAGTATAATATATTATTCACCTTTAACAAAGTTTATTAATAGATTTTTACATATATATTTTTACATGCATTTCAGAGAAATGAGAATATAACCCCCTTCATCCCACCTCTAGAGCATCTGGGTTGGTAAGTAATTAGAATCTGCATATACAGTATGCATGTATACATACATGCATTAATTTTTGGATTAATTTGATGTACATATATGGTAATTTACTATTTAATTCCTGTAAGAGATACATATGTATGGGAACTTAATGTTCATATAGAATTATGTGATTGTTCATTTTAGCTTCATTTTAATCTATTTTACCTAATTTATTTGTAACAATTTTGGGAATTTTATTGTAGATTTACTGTAAATTTTTGAGAATGTGTATACTTATAGTATGTCCAGAATATTACGGTCCAGTATGTTTCTCCCATTTTAATTAATTATTGTGAATAATTAGAGTTCCCCTTTTAGATATCGGTCGTTTTTTAGAGTGGGGTAGCTCCTTCGAGTTCTGTCCTGTTTAGAGCCTTTATAAGTCTGTCACTCCAGATAGCCAATCAGGTCTGAGGAAGAAGTGGAAGCTTCGAAATGCGAGGCCGTCCACTTCCACAGAGTCACATCTTTATGGTGACATAACTTCCGGTACGTCACCATCTTGCATTCCACGCTAGTTCTGGTGGTGGTTGGCTACCAGCATTTACCCAGACCACCAGGAAGATGGATGTATATATGCATGTCTTATTCACCTAATAGTGAGTTGCCAGTTTGCACGATTTTGTCATTAAATTAATTTATTAACATACTGCACTTAGTCTGGCACCCCACTGTGTTTTCTTGAACAACATGGCACCTGTCTGCACACTACCTTGACATACTATAGCAAGCTCTGCTTAGTAAAAACAAATGGGTTCAGCTTTGTCTCCTGCAATATGTAGGGGCTTAATCACAGACCAGCACCACAGATTGACAATGTCATTGTGTATTCCATAATTACCACGTATACCAGAGCATGCTGCTACTACAATTCCAATGCAAGTGTAACATAGGTAAAGTGCACTCTGTGGTGCTGGCCAAGTTAAAACTCCTGTTGTTTTTTTTTTTTTTTATGTACTATTTGCATCCCATTGTCCCAAGATTTCTCTTGACTTCTTGACCTTTAGACACTGAAAGTGTGAGGAAATATCTTGAAATGGTCTTTTAGAAATTTTCCACAGGAAAAAAAGAGTCCCCATTGGAAGATTTCCTTTTGAATCCTGATTTAAGTCATCTTTTTGGATTTTCCCTCATTTTCAGTCTGAGTGAACTGTTAAGGACAAATAAAAAGAGTGAATCTTCTAACAAGGAAACACAGTAATGCAAACCTGACAAAGTTAAAAACAATTAAACAGCCTTTTAGGGAAGCTGCCCATTAGGGATTTGATTTCAGATTTGTCACTAACATGGGTATAAGCTGAATGTGAACTTCTATGTGTTTTAGATATGTGGTCCTGGAGAACGTATGATGAACTTTGAAAGCAGAATTCTTTGTAACATTAATGCAATGCATAGCCTTTGAACTTAGGTCAGTTGGCTTAGAAGGGGCAGTAACAGGCACTGTGAATGGGTAGGTTCCCAGCAGCCATTTGTCACTGTACACTGGAGTAGTAGGGAGAACTGACAGCCTATGTGGGGAGAGTTAGTTGCTATACAGTAATATACTGTGATATATTGCTCTAAAATACTGTGGATTCCAGTGTGGTTTTTCAGCAACAACTGTAGTTGCTGTCTGGCTTCTGGGCCCCTTTAACATCCTTAATTTTTTTACTTTCTTTTATTTCTTGTTAATTTATCATTTTTATTGTTGGCTAGGTTTGATAAAATGAGTTGGGGTTAAGGGTTTATTATTATTTTTTAATGGAGCTATATATTTTATTTTCTCTTGCTACAGTCTTCTTCTTTATTTCAGGATCCACCATGCCCTGTTCTACATCCTTCCCAGCTGCCAGAAGATTTACCCAATTTGATATGAAGGATATGCAGCATCCCTGCCCATGCTTACTGGATCATGTGTACCCTGCCGCTGACAGAGTAGCCCAATGATACTGACACAATATGTTCCACATGCTTTTGGGCAAAATAATGGTAGAAGGGTACAGGCCATAACATTTCAGAAGAGACTGATTTGACAAGCTGGTATGGAAGCTTGTTTGTTTTTATAACTACAGAGCTACTGGCAGCCATCAAGGCACAGACTGAAAGGTCAGCTTTAAACAGGCAAGGTCACCTGTAACAAAGCATTAACCTGCTGATCATTTTTTGCCAATGAAAATTAAAATATATGCCTTGCATGGCACATGTCCTTAACCTGGTGGTGCAGTTTTTTTTTAAGTATCCTGGCTTTCTCAGGCAAAAAGGGTTTGTGGTCACTTTATTGGTTATACCCAGCCAGCATTTGCCTGGTATAAATGCAGTCCCAGCAGAAGTTGCCTGTCAATTGCTCCATCTGTGAGATCCCCAAACACTGGAAATATAGATTGGCCAAATTGCAGGTGCTGCACAAGCAGCAGAGTGTAATCACTTGTGCAATTATTGTACAAAGACAGGCTCTAGAGAACTGGGATTCATTTCATTGCATCACTGGCTCATCATTTGCAGGATTTTGCAGGATTTTGCAGGATTTTGGCACCTTTTCAAGACCAAATGTTAAACTGCAACGGGACAGCGATTACCATACAATCCCTGTTGTGTTTCTCCAGGAGCATGTACTTTGTGGTTTGACAGGACACCAAAGGCAAGAAGAGAAGTTTCTACTGCCTCAGGGTTTGCAGGATCCTTTTGACGCTGCCTCTGTTTCTGTGATGCAGAGGCGTCAGAAACCAGAGGAAAAGCAGACTTGGGGAGCTAGCGGTGAGGGGGAGGAGGAAGTGGGGTAATTTTTCACCCCTCTCAAACCACAGGAATAGTATATGGGTGAGGAGAGATTGTTTAGGACAGTATTGTTCTCATCAACGACTCCAGGATTTGTCGGCCATACTATTGGATCCCCAGTAACATGGTAAAATGCCACATCTCTACTGTCAGAAGGAGCTCAAATTGTGTACGAACTTCTTTACCACATTTTGTGATGACGGCAAATCCCCTCTGATTCTCTTCTACCTGAAAGAAGCAGCGGCAGTGATGACAGCTGCTTTAGTCTCCTTTTTAAATCATAGTGGCTAGGATCAACTGCAAGTAAGACTGACAGGCGGTGCCTGAACCACATGATTTCTGGCTACAGGTGCAGGGCTGATGTGAACACCCTCAGAAGTGAGGACCTAGTGGTGCTTCTTGATTGCCCCTGCAGCCAGTGGTGAATCCACCTGTCTCTTGATAATGCGAAATAGCTTGTTTTCATTAAAATGAACTAATATTGGATTTTAATAGCTACAAACACTGCGCTGCTGATGCTACAGACTAAACTTTGAATTTTCATCCGCCTGCTAAACAATTTCTGCCACCATTACTAGCTGTAACTATCATTACCAGCTGTATACTATTACTATAAAGGTACAATACTTTTCGCAGTTGCACCCCAGTTGCCAAATTTTCTTTGCTTGCTGCAGGGTAAATTCTGCAATTTACCTTAAAGCCTGTGGTGTATTTGCTCCAGCACAAAAAAAATTTGTGGATATGATCTCCCAGGTAATGCACTCTATTATTTGTTTAAGAACAAAATCTGCCTCATTTCTACCTTTTACATTGTGGTTTAGCCAGGCTGCTTACAAAATGCCATTGTTCAATATTTGTAGTTAGAGTCTCTCAGGTATTACACTCTAGTTTCTTGTTCAAACATTTTATTGGTTTTTAAACAGGGAGGAAAAGAAGGGACAATGGGGATATACATTTCTTAGACAGAAAATTGCAAAAATAGGCATCAATGACAACAGAGACTTTACAAGAAAGGGGAGAGGAGGAAAACGGTGGTTTTAACAAAATAACAGTTTTAGAGGATAGAAGATGAGAGAAGCCAATAGCTTAGGTTCATACAAAGTTTTGATAAATAGATAGGCGCGCTCCCCAATGTAGCATAGGGGAATCATAACATAGGAGTGTAGAGTTATATAGAATGGTCAGGGGGAGAAAATAATAAAAAAAAAGGGAAAAAAAAGGGGGTGGGGGATGGGTTGGGAAGGTCAGAGGGAGAGTGGAGAGGGGAGAGAAGGGGTAAGTGACTCCACAATTAGCAGGAGTAAATAAGAGAGTATGTAAGATTGATAGGGAGTGGTACCAGATTAGCATGGAATATTCATTACGGGTTGAGGAGTGAGTCATCAAAGTTTGGTGGGAGGAAGTGCTCTACCCAGGGGTTCCAAACATTCCTGAATTTAGGGATGGTATCTAGAATTGTGGCTTCTACTTTGGCGTGAATCATAGCCTGGGTAACTTTATTATTAACTACTGCAATGTATATTGAGGGAGATTTCCAAGCTATGACCTGCTTGGCTGCTGTAGTAATTTGTAGGATAAGTTTGAATTGTGAGTTTGTGACACCAGGGGGGCATAGGTTGAGCAGCACAGTGGCCAGGTTCAGTTGGAATGTTTTTGCACTTTGTAGTTGGTTTCTAGAGCTACGATATTTTGCGATGACGATTTAGTATTGGACCAGATATGGTTCTAGTCAGGAGGGTCTAGTTGCCGACCAAGGTCCGTTTCCCATTTGCATATGTATGAGGGAGGTCAGGTAGTGGTCAAGGTTGTAAGGCGGGAGTACAAATATGAAATGAGGCCTCGTCTATGGGGGTCTTTGTGACAAGCCCGTTCAAAGGGAGACATGGTGTTCATTTGGCTGGTTGCTGTGGTGTTTGGAGCGTAGAAATATTTCAATTGTAAGTATCGGAATATTTTGGAAGCTGGGAGTTCATAGGTTTCGCGTAGTGAGGTAAAAGGTTTAAATTTGTTCCTAAGCATGAAGTGATGGACCCGGATAAGGTTGGCTGAGGTCCAGTGTTTGAAAATGTGTGGTGAAGACCATGCTGGGGGGTAGGCTGGGTTTCGGAGGTATGAGAGCAGGGGATTATGTGGCGATTATAGAAGATAGCGGGATTTCAATTTATCCCAAAGCAACAAAAAGTGAGAAGTGATGGGGTTTGTAACCGAACGGTGGTCAATAGGTCTTAACCATAGAAGGTTGCCAGTAGATAAGGGGTCGCATTTTATAGATTCGAGGATAACACATTGAGGGATTTCGTGGGTATCATGATATTTTGGTAATTGCGCTATGTGTGCCGCTTGGTAGTATTTGCTAATATCTGGGAGACCTAGTCTGCCATTAAGTTTGGGACGGTATAGGGTGGAACGGGTACACGGGGACAGACCTTTCCCCAGATGTAGGAAAAAATGTGGCGCTGCAATGTACGAAGGTAATGGGCAGGTACTGAGATTGGGAGAACTCTGAAGAGGTATAACATTTTGGGGAGGATTGACATCTTCACGACTGCTATTCTGCCAGATCCTTAGGGGGGAGGGAGATATTGAGTGCTAATGATTTCTGGGGGTTAATCTGAAGGCTGGAGATTGAGCCAAACCTATCGAGGAGCCGGAGGAGAGTAGGAGAAAAAGGTCAAAGGGGAGGTGAGAAAGAGTAAAACGTCGTCCGCAAATAGACACAATTTGTGGAGGTTGCCTCTTATCTCGATTCCATGAACATCCGGGTTGTTCCTAATCAGAAGGGCCAGCGGTTCTATGGCAAAGGCAAAGAGTAGAAGGGGCAGGGGGCAGCCCTGTCTGGTGCCACGCATAATTGGGAATTGAGCAGACCGATGTTCAAGATACCTGATTCTGGCTGAGGGTTCGTGCTAGAGAGAGAAAATCCAGGTTAAAAAGTGAGGGTCAAAGCCCCATCAACGCAGAATATAGTGCAGGTATGGCCATGAGACTGTGTCAAATGCCTTCCGGATGTCTACGGACAGGAAACAGGCAGGAATATTGTGGGATTTAGCTATGTGTGCTAGGAGAGTTGCGCGTCGGATGTTGTCTCCGGCTTGTCGGGTTGGAATAAAGCCCACTTAGTCATTATGGATTAAGGATCCTATACACAGGTTGAGGCACATGGATAAGATTTTAGCTAGTAATTTGATGTCTATATTGAGGATGGAGATTGGCCTATAATTGGACCATTGTGTGCCATCTGAGTTTGGTTTTGGGATCATTGAGATGTTGGCTTGCACTGTTTCTGGGTTAAAGGTTTGGCCCGATAGTATGGCATTGAAGGCATTAGTAAGAACAGGCATAAGGAGGTGGGCAAATTTTTTGTAGTATGTGGCGGAAAAGCCATCGGGTCCTGGGCGTTTATGGGGCTTTAAGAGTTTGATAGCATTTAGGGTTTCAGTTGGGGTGATGGGGCGCTCTAGTGCCGTCAGATGGTGTTCCGAGAGTTTTGGGAAGGTGAGAGAGGCCAAGAGGGTGTCAGCCTGGGAAGGGTCAAAGGGTGTGGAAGAAGAATAAATTCATGAGGGATGCTTGTGGACGACTTGTAGGATGCGTTCCGGATTACTATTGGGGTTGCCAGAAGATGTGCGTAATCGAATGGGTTTGGTGATCTGATCAAGCCTACAGAGTGAAAGAGCTAAGAAGGTACCAGGTTTATTGGCTTTTGTATAATATTTATGCCGGGATCTATGAAGAGAGAGCTCAGCCTGGTCTGTGAGGAGAAGATCAAGGGCCAATCGGGATTTTTCCAGGGCTTCTCGGTTGGCAGGGGAAGGGGTAGCCTGGAAGGCTTGATGAGATTGGTCATAGGTTTGTTCTAGGAGAAGGCATTGCTGTCTTTTCTCTTTATTTAGGAAGGATGCTTTACTGATGCAGAACCTGCAAAGTACAGGTTTGTGTGCTTCCCAAAGTAGGAGAGGGGAGATGTCTGGAGTTTGGTTTAGAGATAGGTAGTTTTTGAGCGCAGTTTCGATATCCAAGCAATGTGACGGGTTTGCTAGGAGGTTCTCATTGATGATCCAGGAGGGATGGGTGGGGGATGGGGGCCAAAGAGGCAATGGAAGTAAGCACAGCACAGTGATCCGACCAGGGAATTGGGAGGATTTCGGAGGCCAGTAATTGGGGGGAGGAGCTAGCAGTCATGAAGATGTGATCTATTCTTGAAAATGTTTTATGAGGGTGGGAATAGAAGGTATATTGGCATTTTATCGGATTGAGTTCTCTTCAGGTACCTATCATGGAGTAACATTGTAATATGTTAAATAAAGGAATGCGGAAAACTATTCCTGATTTAGTGTAGAAACATTAGTGCAAAAGATATAAATATTTATTCTCAATTAATATCAAAAAATATCAAAATTATGTGCAAAACAATTTTTTAGTGCATAAGTAATTTAAATAATTAAATTTGTGAATATAAAAATTGTCCAATTTTGAATTTCTTCAAATGTCCAAACAAATCCTTTTCAAATTCAAGTGCTCTCAAAGAAATTGTGCCAAAATCCACCACCAAAGTAAAGTTGGGTAACTCACCAGAGCTCCATGCTGATCACTCACTACAGCGCTCGTGACTCAATCCTCTCCACATACATCCTAGAGGATTGAGTCACGAGCGCTGTAGTGAGTTTGCGGGGAACAGGAGACTGTTATACCATTTGCTGTTTTATGCTGTTATACTGGTGTCGGTGAAGACACCCTTTTTGTGAGTGTAAATCTTTATTAAATTGTTGGATACTTTTATAAAAAAAACTGGCTGCACCATGATTTTTCTTTCATTCCCAAACATGACCTCGGTGGAGAGATATAAAAAGAGAGAGTGATATAATGCTCCTGGAACCGTTATATTGAGTGGTGGATACCTACCTTATGGATGATTGTGTAGCTATTGATCATCACACCTGAGAAGTTTATTTATTGCATCTGCTCCCAGAGCAAAAAGCGTTTTTTGCTGATCTAGAGATTGATCAGCATGGAGCTCTGGTGAGTTACCCAACTTTACTTTGGTGGTGGATTTTGGCACAATTTCTTTGAGAGCACTTGAATTTGAAAAGGATTTCTTTGGACATTTGAAGAAATTCAAAATTGGACAATTTTTATATTCACAAATTTAATTATTTAAATTACTTATGCACTAAAAAATAGTTTTGCACATAATTTTGATATTTTTTGATATTAATTGAGAATAGATATATTTATCTTTTGCACTAATGTGTCTACACTAAATTAGGAATAGTTTGTGGTTTTAGCTCATTCCTTTATTTAAGTTATAGCACTAAGAAATTTATTTGGTTTCTTTGAGGTGGAATTGCTGCTTTAAAGTATTAAGGGTGTGGCTCTTTTATTACACTTGTAACATTGTAATATGGCATGGAAGGTTTGTTTGGAGGGGGGTGGAGGGGGGGGGTTGAGGGGACTTGTCTAGGAAGGGGTATAAAGTGCAGTTTGAATCTCCACAGACTAACAGTGTGCCACGTTTGTGGTGATCAATGACCAATAATAGGTGGGAGAGAAACAGTAAGGGACCTTGGTTTGGGGTGTAATACGTTGCAATGGTGACTTCAAAGTCCATAAGTTGCCCGGTTAGCAGGAGATAACGACCTTCAGGGTATCTAATCTCAGTATGTAGTGTGAAGGGCGTCGTACGGTGGAAGGCAATAAGTACCCCTCTACATTTGGTAGCAGCGGAGGCTGTGTAGACCTTTGGGTAATGGGGGCCGAAGAATTTGGGAGTGGAGGAAGGAGTGTAATGCGTCTCTTGAAGGCAGACTATATGGGCTTTATATGATGCGACGGAGCGGGATACCTTGTTGCGTTTCTGCGGTATGTTAAGGCCCTGAACATTCAGGGTGATAATATTCAAGGAACCCATGGGGAGAGCGTGTAGCGAACCAGGTAGAAGGGTGGTACCAGCTGGAAGGGAATCTGGCAGTCTTGGTAGGAGACTGTTAGGTGGGACAAGGAGTTAGACAGGGAGGTGGAGTCACGTAAGGGGGAGAGGGGAAGGATAGAGTTAGAGGAAGGTATCGGGAGGGGGACATAGGAGACCATACTAGGCCAAGGAGGTGGTCCCCGGAGTCACCCGGAAATCGGGTGGTCTGGGGAACAGTAATAGCCCGAGTAGTATCAAAAACGCGATACTAAAGGGGCTAGTGGTGGGTGCGCAGGTACGCAGGCCACGGTGAAGACAGCAGATAAGCAGCTATATAGCGATGAGATCCTGGGGAAAAAAGAACATTAAGGTTGGCTCACGAAGAGTCAGGGGGTCCTAGACTCAGGCGGCATTGGTTATCCAGGTAGGTCAGTAGAGATGGGAGGATGAAATCTTCTGTGCCGCCAGAACCGAGGATCCCGTACATAAATTCAAACATAACCATTTAAAAATTAGACCAACACAGTAGCATATAAGGCACAACATGCGCTCAACAATAGAAGAGAGAGAATAAGATGACCTGTAATTTACGGAGCATCAAGAAAGAGTTTTCACAGTACATGTTAAAACATTGAGAAAGAAGAAAGAAAAAAGGGGGAGAAAAAAAAAAAGGGGGGGTTGATCAAAAAGACGGAATGAGCCCTGAGGGCTAATATAAGGATACGGATGCTTAACGTTTGCATCTGGGTGAGAGATGAGAAGAACAGACACCATGGGTGTCAACCACTTTGTTGTGTGTAAGCTGTAGGGTGGAAGTTGGTTGGTGAGATTCAGTCCATGTAATTTTGTGGAGACAGAGCAGGTGATGAAAAATGCCCTCGTTTGTGGGTGTTGAGTTGACCATTGGGGAGGTGTGGAGGATGGGATTTCTGCAGTGAGCATGGCGTTGATCGGCGTCTGGAGCTTTCTGATGGTGTTGCTTGAGGATGTAGCTGGAGGTTCCACAGGGTGTCCAGTAATTCGTCAGGGTTCTTGCAGATGTAGTCTCGGGCCTGGTAACGGAAACGCACTGTGAAGGGAAAGCTCCATTTATATGGTATGCCGTGTTGTTGGAGCGCTTTCAGATGTGGTTTCATGGCCCTGCGTTTGGCGATGGTAGTGGGGCAGGGATCTTGGAACAGCTGATAGGTGTGACCTTGGAACGTGAGGGATTCTGCATTACGGGCTGCTTGTAGGAGTTGCTCTTTAGCAACTGTGGAGCTTGACTATGATATCGCGTGGTGGGCCATCGGTGCGTCTTGGAACTAGTGCCCTATGAACCCTATCCATTTCTAGGCGTTCTATCGGAATAGCGGGGGCGAGCTCTTGAAATAACGCTGTGACAGTTGATTGGATGTCAATGACCGGCTCGGGAAGGCCACGGATTTGCACATTTGAGCACCTGGCCCAATTCTCAAAGTCCTCTAGGTGCGTTTGCAGTGTCGAGTTTTCGTCACGCAAAAAGGTCAAGGTCATCTGCATGTGTCTGAAATGAGGCATCAAGGTCATCCATTCTCTGTTCCAGGTCAGAAGTGCGTTGCCCTAGTTCGCAGATTTCTCTGGACAGCTTGTCTGTAATGCGGTCAGAGGTCTGCTTCAGGGCTTTGTGCAACATTTTTTCAAAGCGCATGAGAAGGTCAGGAGTAGTAAGATCTGGGGTAGAAGCGTGTATGGGGGTCTCTGGATCAACATCAGACTCACCCTCAGATGTGTAAGGATGTCTTGACTTCTCTGTCTGCAGGGCTGCATATTTCTGTGCTGCTTGCTTTCTGCCAGGAGAGGGTGCGGTGGCCATCTTGGAGGAGGCTTGTGCCAGGGCCTTCTTGATGGGCTTGCTGGGTGGTGGAGCTTGTTGCCGGGATGCTCCCCTGACCATGCTGGCATGTGGCAGGGGGTTGCTATGGCAACCGGAGCCGTTTATATGACGGCACGGGCCGGGATCGGAGGTCGGGCAGCTGTCTTCCCTGCGGTGTGGCGGAGCCTCAGGGAGACATGTCCATCCCGCTGGCTGCGCATGCGCACTCTACACTCTAGTCTATATCAAGGTAAAACCTGTCTTGTCTGTCCTCCTTATAGTGTGGCCTAATTAAGCTAGTTACATACTGCCCAGCCACTATACAATTTTTGTGGCTATTGTCTCTCCAATAATACATTCAATAATAAAACCTGGTTTGTCTCTCCCTTTTTCTATACTGCCTTCCCAAGCTGCTTACAAACTTTCCAGCTGTTCTACAATAATTTGGGGTATTTAATGTTTATTTCAAGATAAAACCTGCCTGATCTCTCCTATATCGTGGCCTAAGCAAGCTACTTACACACTGTCTAGCTACTGAACAATAATTGTGAATCTTGTCTCTCAAATAATACACTGTAATGTTTATTTCAAGATAAAACCTTTTTTGTCTCTACCTTCTTAATTGCAGCCAAGCTGCCTACACTCTGCCCAGTGACTGAACAGTAAATGTTTAGCAAATATACAATATTTGTGGCTATTGTCTCTCAAAGAACACACTTAATTTCCATTTTAAGATAAAGCCTGACCCATGTCTCCCTCCTATATTGCAGCCTAACCAAGTTGCTTGCATAGTGCGTATACTGTGCTATTGTCTCTCAGATTATAAACTCTAATCCTTACTGCTAAATAAAACCTTCTTCTTATACTCCAACAGAACCAAGCTGCTTACATACTTCTCCCCTACCAAATAAACATTTGTGGCTATTGTCTATTGTACAATATTGGTGACTATTTTGTCTGAATATTTTACATTATAATTTCTATTTTAAGGTAAAACCTGACTTTTCTCTCGCTCATATATTGTGGTCTAACCAACCTACTTATACGCCGCCCAGTCACTGAACAATATTTGCGGCTATTTCCTCTCAGATAAAATATGCTAATGAATATTGCATGTTAAAACCTGTCTCATCACTCCTTGTCATATTGCAGCTTAAATAAAAAAAAAAGTCAAATTTCTGCATAAATGTTTGTCAAAACTATTTTCAGCTACATGTCTTTGGAAAAAGAAAAAGTCCCAACAAGTGTATATTAATTGGTTTGTGTGAAAGTTTTAGCGTCTACACACTATGGTATACACATTTGAAAATTGATCAATCCTGATGCACTGATGAAATATCTTCTCATTTCTTGAGGCCCTAAAATGCCAGGACAGTACAACTACCCCCTAAATTACCCCTTTTTAGAAAGGTATTTAGTAAGCATGGCATGGTGAGTTGTTTGAGGCTATATTTTTATCTAAATTGTTTGGAAAATGTAGCAATTAAATATAATTAGTTTTTTTTAGCATTTGTTTTACAAGCTGTCACCAGTGCAATCCAGCATCATCATATGACCGGTGTGGTGGTGATCAAGGATGCTGACTTGTATGTATACTGTATATAAAAAAATAAATAAATACTTTGTATTCTCATTTGTATACTCGTATGTATGCCTTATATTTTACTGTATGTAAAATAAATAAATATGTTTGCATTCAATTTTTTTAAACATTTTTTTCTTTTTTAACTTTTTTTTATTTTTTGTTACATCCTGTCATCACAGTAGTTCAGTGTCACCCTAGTTACTCTTAAGAGTGGTCAGGGATTTGTTTTACACTGTTATTGCTTATCAAAGTGAAGTTCACTGTTCTAGGCATTAGTTTTAGCTGTCATGAATGGGTTATCATACATAACAGCTTAGTTACTGTTGACATGCTGTGATTGGCTACAGCTAATCACATGGTACAGGTAGCCACTCACAGCTTCACAACACTAAGCAAAGCAGTCATGAGTGGAAACCATTCTTGACCATTTTGTTTACATTGTAATCATGTGATTGTTATGATTGGTCCTCAGTTACCAGTAATTGTAATCTGCTGTATCCTGTGGACACAGAAGTCACAGCGGTTGCGGGCTGCATGCCTTTAACCCAGAACAGGCTGGATCACGTACATGTACATGATCCAGCCTGCTCATGCAGCTAGTAAAACCTTACTTACATCTCTATGCTATATTGTGGCCTAACCAAGCTGCTTACATACTGTCCAGCCACTGAACAATATTTGTAGCTATTGTCTCTCATATAAAATACTCTAATGCTTAGTGCAAGATAAAACCATTCTCATCTCTACCTCTAATAATGAAGCCTATCCAAGCTACATACAGTACATACTGTCCAGCCAGTGAAATATTTGTGGCTATTGTCTTTCAAACACTACACTCTAATTTGTATTTCAAGACAAAACCTACCTTGTGTCTTCCTTTTATATTGCAGACTTACCAAGCTGCTTATAAGTCCACCTGCTTTACAATTTTTGTGGATATTGTTTCTGAATAATACACTTTAATGTTTATTTTAACATAGTATTTGTTGTCTCTTCCCACTATATTGCAGCCTAACCAAGCTACTTACATACTTTCCAGTCACTGAATAATGTTTGTGATTACTGGCTCATCCCTCGTACATTGTGGTTATCCCAAGCTTCCGGCATATTTTCCAGCCACACTAAGATATTTGTGGCTATTACCTCTCAAATAATGCATTCTATTTTTCTAATTTTGGCTATAGCCTTTCATCTCTACCTCTCAGGTTTTGCAGATTTCATGCAGGATTCAATGAAACCTCCCCCCCCCCTCATCTCGGACAGAAATGTATGTACAGTATATAATGTATGTACAGAGTGTGCAGTACATATGAATGTATCACAAAGTATCACAAAAAACTCAACATTTGTTGAGAAGAAAGTACTCCCCTGCGGGTGATAAATGTATATTTTAGCAAACGTTGTCGCAGAGTCCTACTGTTTTTGATCAGAAGGAATTGTTCTTTGTTATATCATGTCTTGTACTGGACAGTATGGGATGTTTTCATTTTTGATAAGCTGATGCACTTGCAGGGCTCAAATGAGGAGAGCGACAGGTTCTGCATTCCTTTAAACGGGATTAGCACTTGAGGAGCATCTCACCCAAACTGAAATTATTGTTGAGAAGGATGCCTAAAATCTGCTTTATATTTTAGTGCAGTCTTCTGGAAAAATCAGTGAGACAATCACACAAACAGGAAATTACATATCTGGGGGTGTTTTGTACACCAACTGTACACAGAACACCTCCAGGTTGCCATAACACATTAAATTTTACAGATAATTACAATGCTACAGACTGGAAAGCAAATGTAATTTTTAATAACAATAAATCACAATATTGTTTGTGCTGTAATTGTATATGCTATATTAATTTTTTTATTTGCCATATTTTTTGTTATTTAAATTCTGGATACTCCAACAAGAGATCATCCTTTGTCCATCTCCAAAAAAAATCAGAGAATTACTTTAAATCTGAGTTGTTCTTTAATATCTTTGTATTGCATCATTGAGAATATGTTATTCTAGTTATCTACTGGCTGATAAAAAAATATAGTTTATAGTTTGTTTTCAATACGTGAAAAATAAATGTACATTGCAATAAGTTTTGTTAATTTTCTTTTTTATCACAAGTACTGTTAATTCAGTGTCTTGTCTTGGGACTTCCTATGAAATTATGGGTAACTATTTTCAGCTTCCTAATTATAGTATGTGTCATTGTCTTTGTGGAATGTGATCAAAATATGTCTTGCAGTCAACAAAAGCCGTTGTTCTAAGTTGCCTAGAGCCTTATAGCTTGGTAAAATTGTTGTAGTTAATGAAAAACGATAATACAGCCCCAAGGGTAAGATATTCTTAACTGAAGTAATTAGCAAGAAGTTAAAAATCTGATAGTGTAGTTTAGGCATAATCACAATCATAGAATGATATAATATTTGTTTTGCCTGAATTACAGAATGGAAATAAATTCTGTTTTATAGTACTTAAAAACTACTCTAGAAACAGTGGAAAAATTTTACATGCATTTGGAGTGATCGTCCTATAGTCAAATCAATCAAATCAAAAGTACACAGTTTTCGAAAGCCGATCATGACAGTTCATGTGAAAACATTTGAAGGGGTGAGCACAAAAATTTTCCTCTTAAGATAACAGAACAAATGATTTTCATTTAATTAGTAATTTGTACGAAAAAATCAAGTGACCAAGACCATGCATGCTCAGAAATGAAAAAAAACCACATTCCGATACAATACAATACAATACATTACATCAGTTCTGAAGGTTTATTCAGAAGTTGTATATTTGGAAGTTTAGTAACCTATTAATTTTTGGTGTGAGACCAGCATGCAAAAGAAGAAGGACCATCATTTCTCTGATATTCTCAATGTATGGCCTAGGCTTATGGCATGGTTTTAGCTTAGGGGTTAAGAAGGGGCAGGACAGTGGCTAAATGGTTAGCACTTCTGCCTGGCAGTACTAGGGTCGTTGGTTCAATTCCCAACCATGGTACCACCTGCCTGGAGTTTGAATGTTATCCCTGTGCCTGCGTGGTTTCCTCCACGTACTCCAGTTTCCTCCCTTACTCCAAAGACATGCTGGTAGGTGAATTGGCTCCTGTCTAAATTGTCCCTAGTATGTGTATGTATGAATATAAGTTAAGGACTTTAGATTGTACACCCCTTGAGGGTTAGGGACTGATGTGAATGTACAGTATATATGTAAAGCACTGTGTAAATTGACAGCGCTATATAAGTACCTGAAATAAATAATAAGAGGATTAGGTTAAAAAAAATGTACTGTAAAAATGACCAAGGCTGCTTTTGCTAATCTCTCCCTCTGATAGTTGTAGTTGCTTGTCTTCATGCCAACACAATGGCTTCACTACTTAATGAACTAGTACCCCAAAACAAATATGCATGTAGGCAGGTGCCTTTAGGGGGTTATTTGCTAGTCTAGCTAGTGGTCTACCCAGGCAGGGGAAAGGGGTTAATTTCTAGGAGCTCAGTTCCTGGGCTTTTGGTTTTTGGCTGGCCTTCCACCTGTGGACTCTACCAGTCCTTGGCGATCACCAGTCATGGACAAACACTTGTAAAGGTATGACTGGACAGCCACCATTAGTTAGTTTAGGGTCTGCACTATGTTGTGTCTGCTATCTGTTCTACTATGAAGAGTTACAGTAAAGTTGTTGGACAGTTCCCAAGCCTGGTCTGAAGTCTTTCAGAGGGGTGCATGACGGTTTCTGGTATAGAAAAGAACAGGTCCGGTAAAGCACACAAGGGGTACAGAAGTAAGGCTATTACAAAGGGTTAGCTCAGAAAGAGAACAGTTGCTATGAGTAACCAAAGACTGGTGGAGAATGTACAAAAGACTGTGATGAAGCGTGGTAATGGGTCCTCCGGTAACGAGGGGGGAAGGTAATCTGGCTTCTTTCCCACGAAGATATTGGGACTGAACCTACATTATGGAGACCCATAGTCTAGCCACATGGGACGGGAGAGCTTAAGGAGTTAAGTGAAAGTACATATGTGGTACTTGGCACTGGTGCTCAGCGGCTTGGTCACTGGGAGAGAGGTGATAGAGGTTGCGCTGGACTGGTGGAGAGGGCATCGGCTCAGCAGTATCCCTGTAAGGGATTTCCAGCATTCCCAGAGAAGAATTGCTGGTTGTGCGCATGTGCGCAGAAATGTGCGATCGCGCACGTGCACACACACAGCGAGGATTGGCGCCAGACGGCCTATTTAAAGAGTGTCTCTGCCCATGTTTAGTGCTGACTGGTCTTCAGCTCCCCCGTGTCCTGCTTGTTCCTGTGTGATTCCTTTGTTCCTGACCTGACACTGATTGCTCTCCTGATTGATACTGGTTCCTGACTTCGGCTCTGCTCCTGACCTTGGCTTTCCTTCTGATTCTGTACCGTGCTGCCCGACTGTTGATGACCCTGGCTATTCCCATGACACTGCTCCTGTCTCTTGTCCTCATTACCTGCCTTGCTCTGGTGCACGCCTGGCAATCTACAAGACCTGCTCTGCTTGTTACTACTGTGCCTAAATCAGAGGATCATCAGCCTGCCAAGGTCATCATCCGCAAGAGCTGCAAACAACAACTACTGGCGCTCTTGTCCCCCTGGTCCCTAGACTCCCTCTGTTCCAACTCAAGTGGGGTCAGGGCTAGTGACATAAGTGAGGCCAACCTCGTCATTTCAGTCTCACATCAGGTACGTGACAATCCCTCCAAAATGTGATATAGTATGAGGAAGGTGTGTAGTGACATGGGACCGAGGGCTTTACAGAGGAATTCTGCAGGTCATGCAACTACACACAGTGCAAGGCTCAGCTCTAAGACAGGGTAATGTTGATGTCACACCTGGTCCAGGGCATTGATGAGCGCATACACAGGCAAAAAAGTACCCCCACGTGCATGGCAAGTAGGCCCCAACCACATGCAGATCAGTTATGCAAAGGTTTGAAATCACTGTCTATGTGCTTTTTCAAGGTCATTTACTCGGAAAGAATTGTAAACACATATATCAGTATGACATCTTGCATTTTGAAATGGGGGGAAATCAAGATTTAAGTGTTAGGTTTGGGGGAGGATTGGGCTAAGTGTTAAGCTCAGATAAAATGTTAGAGGTTGATTTTCAAAGTTAATTCAAGGTTTATGTTTATGTGTTAAGGTAGATTCACAGGTCTATTTAAAAAGCAGAGAATTTGACTTTGACAAACATTCTCTGGTGTAGTATCAATTACTCCCATGTAAAACACATATACCTGGATGGTTCTCCACCAGAGAATGTTTGTCAAAGTCACATTCTCTGCTTTATAAATAGACCCCTAATGGTTAAAATGCTTTCTTTTCATGCTTTCTAGATTCTCATTTTTTTTATCTTACCTTTAGTGCTCAGTAAAGCCTTTATCATGAATTAAATGTTTATTTGTAAAACAAACATTACATATACACAGTTATAAGAAAATTAAACAACAGACTAAAATGTGTAAACTTAAAAAAAAAATGTAATGACTTTAAGTGGTGGTTTACACTGATGCAATATCTGATGCGACTTGAGTCACACAGAATTGCAAGACAATGGAAATCACATTATTTTCAATGGTTCCTGTTCACATCAATGCAACCCTGTGTGGTGCGATTTTGGAAAAGGTTCCTGTGCTATTTTGGTGTGATTTCAGTATGATTTGGCTCCATAGAATATGCAAACCATATCCAAAGTTGCATCAAAGTCACAATACATAATCGCGCTGAAAATTGCATCAAAAGTATGTTGCAGTAGTGTGAACTGAGCCTTATAGTTTCTCTTTAAACTAGACTAATTTTTTATGGCTAATTACCTTGTTTTAAGATCACTAGGAGTTGCTACACTGTGTCTATCCACCACAGCCCCTTCATTGTGATTAACCCACAAAGCATAAAAAAAAATGGTTCCTGCCGAACAGTGTGTACCTACAATTTTTGTTTGGGGAAAATTCAGGAATTTGGACTCTGTCTCTCCACTCATTCTACTGTGCAGTGCATACATCTCTTTAGGTTTGATAACTCCATTTTGAACAGAAAGATGGGGGAGATGCCAAAGGTTTGTTCTTCTTCAAGTCTGCTTAGAGAATGATCCTGATTGTGCGGGATCTTGGAAGGTTCAGCTGAAGCTCTGGTATCCTCATTCATAGAGAGCAGAACATGATTATCCACAAGGTAACCTAACCAGGGACCTAGGGTACAGCAGATATCCAGAGGTGTCAATTGCAGTCTTCATGCTTGTGCAGTAAACCAGGGGGATAATGCAATTGGGCAAAGCAGTACACCTGCCTGTTACTTGTAAGGGAGTATGTACTTGTAATTAGCTGATAGATATATATATTTGCTGATATAGCAAATACAATAGTTTTAGGGAAAAATATGTTATGTGGTGTCTTCTGCTGGCTATTGTGTTTTGTCACTGCTGGAGACTTCATTCAAGTGTTTGTATACTATTATGCAGGAATTGTGAGACTTTTTTTAGGGAACCCTTCTCATTCCAGCTGAAAAAAGCAAGGGGTGCTGAATATGCATGATTTTCCCTGTCATTCTTATAGATTTACAAAGCACCCAACTGACTTCAGTGAATTACATTTCTACAATTAAAGTTCACTGCAATACGGCTTTTGCTAACTTTTAAAAAAAATAGTGCCTACATAGTACTGATCTAGAGTTGTGTTTTGATTTTCTGATCAGCACTAGAAATATGACAACTAAAAAACAACTGGTTGTATAAAGTAAAATATAAAGTTTGTTTTCCATACTTTATAGAACTGATCACTTGGACTGAAAATATTTAGATTTGCCATAAATGAATTATTTTTAGAATGACCAGTAGGTGGCAAAATTTCTATTCTATGTAATGATTGATTGTTCTCAGATCCACATAAGAATCAGAAAATGAATTTAAACCAGAAATTCTGATAACTGAATAGAATACCTGAATAGAATAGAAATTCAGATACCTGAATAGAATTTGTCAGCAGTCTGGTGGGTTCAGTCCATTTGCAGCAGTAATCCAAATTTTGTTAATATTATAGGGATCACAGGGTATACACAGTTCTATAAAAAGGAAAACAACTCCCACACATATGAAAATAAAATCTGTAAAAAATATAGTGATTTATGACTGCTATGAAATATTGCTTAGTCCACTAAAACATGGGTACTGTTTATTGGCCTTTCCTTATGCTTTCTTTATTTTGATGATACATTTCATGCTTTATAAAGTCTTATTCTAAGTTAGGCGATACTCTGCCCATTCTGAGATAATCTTGGTGTTTTGCTGAATGCTTCTGGAGTTCAGAAGGGCTTGTTATCATTGCCTAGTTATCCTTTGCCTGTACCAATCACTCTAAGTGATCCTTATTATTTTGATGCATTGATTGCTTTTATTTGAACAAATATATGGCCATATAAGTATACATTTGGACAATGGTTTGCTAATCTCAACAGATTATTTTTTAAATAACTAGTATAAACTTGTTATCACCTGCTAGTGGAAAATTTGTCAGAGCCAGCTTCTAAATCAGCAACAAAAAGAGATTAAAATGGTTTTCAAGTTTAAGTTTATATATATGTATTGAGATAGTCTGGATGTATTCTGTGTACTCCAGTGTAGTAGCACTTTTCAGCGAGTCTATGCCAGCCAGGAACCAAGTTTCAGGGCTTGGTGGCCCTCTTTTGTTTAAAAAAAAAAAAAGCAAAAGTTTCACAGAACAACAAGTTACATTTGCAAAGGTTTACAACATCACTTCAAAATATGAAATTAAATAGTAATCAGCCTCCTAGCTCTCTCATGCAGTACCACTGCTCAGACTTCAGAATCAGACCTCTGGTATGATCCCTTAGACCACTTCACTGCACCCTTGTTCTTTCACACAACAATTGTACCTTTCACAGCTCTCTCAGCATGTTTACATTTCCCTGCTGTTCTGGCCCTTAGGTTTAGGACTTCTGACTGTTCCCTCAAGGACTTCACTTGTACAGTGCAATCATACACCCTTCTGGTTGCTCCCTTGCAGCCTCATGGACTCCTCAGGAGGGTTGAGCCTTGAACTCCTTTAAGGCCTTAGATCAGGGGCACTCACCCAGAAGAGCGAGGGCCACTTAAGTTATTTGGTAACTGGTCGCAGATCACATTGTAAAGAAAAAGTTCACAATTTAGAATGCTTTTTTAAACAACAATTAGAATCATCATTTTCCATGGGACTAATTCTGGTTTGATGTTCACCCATTGTTTAATCACAATCATAAAAATAAAAAGTGGGTGACAATAGAGTTAACACTGACTTTGTTTACACGGACTCTATGGGGTTGGTTTTCTAAAACTGGAGAGTGCAAAATCTGGTGCAGCTCTGCATAGAAACCAATCAGCTTCCAGTTTTTTTTTCACCAAAGTTTAATTGGACAAGCTAATGTTAGAAGCAGATTGGCTATCATGCACAACTGCACCAGATTTTTCACTCTCCAGTTTTAGTAACTACCTCTATATTTATTTCAGCAGTTGCAGGAGGAAAATGACTAGGGTTGGTTCCTGTATATGCCACCCCCGCCATCCCTCCTGTTCAAGTGTAAAGCAAAATGTGACAGGGATAAGATCAAAGAAGCACCACACTCCTGTCCTGCCAGCCTAAGGTGGACTTGAAAATGGCCTCAGCCCATGAGTCTCCGTCAAAGCTGTACCCTATGACATGCTTTTCTCTACCCACTGGAGCTTAATCATAGGGTTCCCTTTCCCTTTGGATGAGCACCTTTAGTAGCCTGCACCTTTCTCCCTGGTAAAACTGGGATTTTACCATCCCCAAACTACAAATGTAAATGATCCCTAACTTTCCTGTGCCCTCTATAAGGCTGCTTTCTTTCTGATGCACTACAGTTTACCAACACCACGTGTGCAGTACAATACACCTGCAGCTTTCCTAACTGCAATTTGCCAAACTTCTATTTTATGTTGTGTGTGATATGGTGCACTTTCTGAAAGTGCACCAAAATTCCTGCATTCAGGAGTTTTGTTGAACTTTCAGAAAGTGCACTAAACCTGCAGGATATAATAGAAGTCTTTGGCTAATTGCAGCTAACCCGCAGGAAAGCCGCAAGTGCAGTGAGCTGCATCCATGGATCAGTGTGAAAGCAGCCTAATAGTTCTTAATCCTTTTGTAGGTGTTAATATGCCCATTTAAAAAGCTAATATGCCCAGTGTATGTGTTGTTTAATACACTGACCTTCTTTTCCTCTTGCAGCACTGTCAGGGCAGGAGCTGTGGAACGGACAGGCAGGCCTAGTGGCAGGCTCACGCACTGACTGACGACAACCACCACCCACAGACTGGAGTCCCTCAGGGCGCGGAGTCTAAGTCCCAGTCTGCCCTTCACCAGGGCCCCTGATGGTGGGGATGGACTTGACGCAGCCAGGAACCAGGTCGCGGCCCCCGAGACACCCCAGCTGTGGTAATGGCCGCCGCCAATGGCGTGTAGCTGGTAGGAACCAGATCAGACAATGCGTAGTCGGGCAGGCCAGGTTGACAACAACAGGACAAACGGTACAGAACAGTAGACAAGAATAACAGGTCACAGGCCGGGTTCAGCAACGGAAGGTCAGATCAAAGGAAAACGCAGAGAATGGTCTAGTCAAGCCGAGTCAGATTCCAGGAGAGTCACAAGAGTATAAACAGAGCTATTGCAACACTAACACACAAGACACGAATGCAGAGAGCACTTTCAGACAGCAGTCTTAAATGTGATGAACCACACCCTTTTGAGGAGGAGCTGTAGAAGCCTGAAGGCATAAAGGTTCCCACCATGCTTTGCAGAAACCCAAGATGGACACCAGCACATGGGATGCACAAGCTCTGAGGAAAGGTAGGACCTTGACAAGCAGTTGGAGTGTACTCTGTATCACTCCTTCTGGGACAGGAGCCAGTGCAACAGAGGAAGCATTGGCTTATGAAGCTCCTGCTCTCATGGGTTGAACACCAGTGCCTTAGATTACAAAGGCTGTGCACACCTGATACACACTCTGCTGGTCTCTGGGCTTAACACCACCTATCTCAACTACAAGATAGCTTCTACAGACAGAAACACAAACATGGCTAAGCTGCGGGATCACCTGTATCTCCCGTTGTAGCTAGCCTAACCATGGAGGAGGTGGAAAAGAATACCCTGAACTCCTTCAGGGGAATTACACTGAGTTCAGGTGAATGATATGTGGGTCATAATTAGAATACTGGAAATACAAGCTTTTAGTGGATATAAAGATAAAGTTTACATGGAAAGTGGCACAGAATAACAATTTACCCTTTTTGTAATAAATGTTGCATGTCAAGGAGGAGGAGGATTTTGACACTAAGGTCTACAAGAAACCCATCCACACAGATTAGTATCTGCATTTTGCCTCCCACTACTCACTGGAACACAAACTGGGGGTTATTAGAGCTCTGAAACTTTGGGTTGAATCTAATGACAAAAAGCACAGACATTATAGGGGTGCTTTAAAAGTTTGTGGTTACATAGATGTGACTTTATTTAAAATATCCACAAAGTCAAAAAACACAGGACCATCAAACAGAGGGGATAAGCAGAACACACAGCATAATATAGTCATCCCATATGTAACTGGAATGTAGGTAAAACTCAGAAGACTCTTTAACAAACACTCCATTCCTGTATCTTTCAAGCTCAACAATACACTGAAACAGAAGCTTGTACATCCAAAAGACCCAGCAGCCAAGCACAAGAGAAGTAACTTGGTATATGGAGTGCACTGCTGTGAGGAATGCAAGGACCTGTGCATTGATTGAGGGAATGAAGCAACCTCTCAACAAATAAATTGCCAGACGCAGGACTGCAATCTTTATTGGTCAAAACTCAATGGTTTTTCAACACTTTAAGAAAAAATCACATTCTTTTAAGAACTGTGAGGTGCACATATTGGGCAGACAACTGGTTTAACCACTTGCCTATCGGGCACTTTCACCCCTTTCCTGCCCAAGACAATTTTCAGCTTTCAGTGCTGTTGCATTTTGAATGACAATTGCGCGATCGTGCAAGATTGTACCCATATGAAATACTAAAAGGCTTTAGATTTAGCCTTGTTAATGTAAACACCTGAATGTTTTTTAGAGGTTGCAAGCAGGGGCACTAGGTTAGGAAAGGAGACCCATAGATTAAATAGGGTCGTGGATGTGTTGCCAGTGAACAGACAGAATTTATAATTATAACCTGCTATCTCTATCCCTGTAATGTCCCAATACAAATGTATAGTCTGAGCTAGTTAGCTAAATTAGGGCAAACAAAGAGTGGGTACAATAGTCAGACTTGGCTCATTTTTCTAGTTATAGAAATCATGTCTGACCAGAATCTGGAACATCTGACATAAGTAACTTAATATCTATATTAATCAACAAGATGCGGCAATAGTTAATCCAAGAGGTGTGACCAGTACCTGACTTTGGGATCATGCAAACAGCCAAAATATGAGTGTCATGGCCAAGGAGAGAGCTTTTCCCAAGTTTGTTGATCAGCTTAATGAGGCCTGGAGAAAGCCGATCAGAG
The DNA here is from genome assembly GCF_062004578.1 of Staurois parvus. Lineage (NCBI taxonomy): Eukaryota > Metazoa > Chordata > Amphibia > Anura > Ranidae > Staurois > Staurois parvus. The sequence goes on from NW_028318157.1 coordinate 18,327,330, forward strand.
AATATTTGATTGTAGGCATATAGGCATAGTAAGTAGGTCAAGGTTGTTAAAAGTGTCAGCCATTTAATGATCCAGAAGTCCTGTATTTTTATAAATGTATTTTAGGAATTCATAAATTGCATGCAAAATTTTAATAGGGTCCACTGTAAGGAAGCCAATACTTGTATGGAAATGGAAAAGTTGGTCTGACATTTCACAGTCTAGTAGTCCATAAGTTTTTTTTTTTTGCCCTTTGCCCTTTGCCCTTTGTTCAATCCAGCTTACTTGCTGGTCTGCTAAGTAAGGTGATGATTAGGTTTGATCTTTAATTGAAATAACTGTGCTCTGTTAGAAGACGTCAGGTCAGTTTTGAAGGACTGGGAGGGTAGGAGAGGTACCACCCACTGATGTTTGATGGGAGCGTCTCTGTGTCTCTTCTTTAGAAAAGCTGTTTTAATTATTTTGTATGACTATTAGGTTTGAGAGCCTCCCAGACTGTTTAAAAATGAGTTGAATGGCTGTTTGATCCAGACAAAATATTCAAGTCAGGGAAGACTGCAAGGTGAAGAATGTAGTAAGGTCAGTAAGCAAGGTATCCCAAATGGACCACGATGTTTATTTTTGGATGAGAGCAGCAAAATCATAGACACTGAATCATAGTGAGAATTGGGACTTATGGGGTTTAAGACACCTGTGCAAGAAATGTTTTGTAGAAAAGTATATGATCAATGTTGAAGATTGTACCATGGGGGTTCAGTTAGAATGTATAGGAGTCCCTAAAAATATTGTTTTTTCTTCATATGTTAACTCAATTGTGTTGAGACAACAAGGTGTGGAACTGTCTTGCTAAGGTCATGCTAAAATGTTCAAACTGCTGGGTAATGGAAGTCATGTCAGTCCCCATGTGGTGCAGAACTAAGTTACAATCCCTGCAGAGTACAAATATTTCATTAGTTTATGCTGATTTTTTTGGATGTAGACTTTTTTTTTCATTTTGATCCATTTTGTTTGTTAAATTCCATAGCACTGCTTTTTTATATACCCATTTGTATTAAGGTTTCGATTTCAGCACACTGATTTAACCATGCCACAACATCCCCTCCAATCCTGACCTATTTTCCATTTCTCAAAAGTTGTTTGGCAACTTTAAGACTGGGGAGGCCACTGTACTTCAAAATATGTGGGGCTTTTTTTAGTTTAATTGCATGCCATTTGGTTTAGCCAGTGCTCCTAGTGTGGAATTTTGCTTAGGAGAATAACATCTAGAAACATCTAGACCATGTTGTCTAAATGAAAAATGGAATCAAATACTTGAGACATATAATTAAAGCCAAAAGGGTGTCCCCAGATTCTGCAAAGATACAACAGAGTCACATGTCCAGCAGTGACCAGTACCCCAAACCATAACTGTATTATGCTTCTTCCTATGACTGGTGGGCTTCTATCAGTGGAATATTCAAAACGTGGCCCACGTTGTTGTGTGGAAACTCCACTCATTTAAAAGGAAAACCTTCAATCTCTACCATTTTTCAACTGGCAATCTGCCCAAAAGGAAGCATTCAACACTTGCAAATAAAAGTTAACGACATCCCCAATTTTAGCATATATTGGCTACTAGAAGCCTTTCTTATTGTATACAGATGGTAGCCCAGAGGGCCTTTCAGCTGTGCTGGCTCAAGAGCAAGATGTAACTGGAAGAGTAATTGCCTGTGCTAGCAGAAACTTGTGGCCTACAGAATGTAATTCAGCTGTTTACACCTTCTTCAAGCTTGAATTATATGTTGGTATTTGGCCTGTAACCAAAACATTTGCTGAATACTTGCTCAGGTAAAGAGTGGCCATTTTTACAGGCCACGATAACTCCTTAGTCTATTTAGTTGAGTCATTGTTGAGTTGGTGGAACTTGGGCAAATGTTGGGTATCTAGCCTAGCTCAATTAAATTACCCCCCCCCCCATATGAGCTGCTTTGAATTAAGCACCATTTTAGTGATACAATAGAGCCAGCTCCAGCTAGGCATCTCTGAAACATATACTTGTAAGGAGTACACTGTTCTACAGAGACAAGATACCAATATCTCCAAGCATATGAGATTCTTTCCAAGGATAGGAAACCAAGCTTTCGAAGACCTAAGCTGACATCAACTACATGTATACTGTTGCGACAGTGGGACAAGCTGGAGATTCCTGATGGACATTTCTATACAATGACACAACTCTCTATTGAACAGCTTGGCGTTTGTTAATTAGTAATTCCAAAGGCAACAGCTTTGGGAGTCTGTCTAATATTACATTGGACAGGTGGACATTTCAATGCTGAACAAGTATTGGAATGTTAGTTTGAAACTTACTGTCCATCTGGGTAGAAAAGTCCCATCAGGAATGTCAAAACTGTGCTACTTATAATATCATTAGTAAGACCTCATCTGGTATATGCAGTTCAGTTCAGCGCCAGTTCACAAAAAGAATATTGGGGAAGTGCAGAGGAGGGCAACCAAATTGATAAGAGGCATGGAGGAGCTCAGCTATGAGGAAAGATTAGAGGAACTGAATGTATTCTCTCTTGAGAAGAGGAGTTTAAGGGGGGATATGATCAACATGTATAAATACATCAGTGGTTCATATAGTGCACTCGGTGTAGAGTTATTCACCCTGAGGTCATCACAAAGGTAAAGGGGGCACTCTTTATGTCTGGAGGAAAATAAATTTAATCTGCAAATACGGAAATGATTCTTCACAGTAAGGGCTGTAAAAATGTGGAATAGACTCCCTCAAGAGTTGGTTCTGGCAAGCTCAGTAGATTTCTTTAAAAAATGCCTGGATTCTTTCCTAGATGCACATAATGTAACTTGATACTAACATTTATTGGTAAAGTTGATCCAGGGAATATCCGATTGCCTCTCTGGGGATCAGGAAGGATTTTTTTCCCCTGCAGAAGAAAATTGGATCATGTTTTGCTGGGGTTTTTTGCCTTCCTCTGGATCAACTGTGGGTATAGGATTATAACATTTTTTTTATGGTTGAACTTAATGGACTTTTGTCTTTTTTCAGCCAGAGTATCTATACAACTATGTAAATGACTGAGGTGAAAGTTCATACAAGTAAGGGGCCATCACAGGTTTTCATCATTAAAGCACAGATATGTCCACCCTTTCTTCGCAAATGCTGCATTCATAGAAGCTGCACTACTCTCTGGAGGACAAGGGAATGATTTATAGTTCCGCCCCTTCCATTCAGAGATCCTGTTTCATTCATAAAAGCTGTAGTGCAGCTTCTATGAATAGAGTAGCTGGGCAAAAAGGGTGACCATAATCAAGCTTTTTTCATGAAAGCCTGTGATAGTCTCCAATGCTGGCCATACATGGATAGAAAATCATTTGAAAAAAAGTTCAATACGCTTGATCGTTAGACTTCTGAAATGTTCTAATTTGTTTCACCATTTTTCCAAATTTGCAATTGTTGTACCCACTGGAGATATAAAAGCTACCACTATGGTCAAGCTTTTATGAACTATAGACAGGGCCGGTGCTAGACTCTTTTGCACCCTAGGCAAGATCAGCTACTTGTGCCCTCTCAAAAAAAATGATAATAATAATATTTTTTTTGTAAACAGTAGAAAATATTCTACATTTATAAAACATGAAACTGCTCAGCTTAATAGTTGTCAATTTGGATGTGATTTGACATCATTGGCATGTGACTTCATGCTGAGTTTGTGGACCATCGTTTAGTCACCTTTGGTCAGCACCCAGGGTTCCAGAGGCAAGAGATTTTCATGCAAGCTTGTAACAGTGACATCTCCTTACGTGTTTATTGGCCACTTATTTGGCTCATTCACATGGATGTTGATTACTTCCAAAGTCTTCAAACATAAAATTACTGGTGCTTTCTTGTGCACAGGTACAGCAAACAGCCACCAATGCAAATAAATGAATGTACACACCTCTGCTTATGTAAACTCTGATTACTTCTGCATCAGCATTTACCCATGCATGCTCCTACAGTATATTTCTCCAGATGTGAGTCTTTAACATTTGGGCTAATTTGCTGTATGTGCATGTGCGGTGATTTAATACTAGAGGACTTGGTAGCTAAAAATCATTCATATTCATGAGGGTTTAAAGTTACAATGCCTCCCTCTAGTCAGGGTCTGGTGGCACCTCTTCTTCTCCCCCTTGTTTATATTTCTACTCATTTTCAGTGTTTCTCCCTCTTCCTCTGTCTTTTTGTTGTTTTATGAGATTTACAATCCAATAACAAAAACTATATGCAAGTTAACACTTAAATGGTTAATTTTCAGGAAGGTTCAGTTTTGCCCGACTTTACAGCTAAAAACTAAAAGGTAATTTCAGTCAAACAAAAACATATTAGGAGAAACGGATATAGCTATCCTCATAAAATACCAAATTCCTCTGTGATTAGATTCTAAAATTTGCTGTACAAAATTAGCAACATGTGAATCCTTTGCCATGTACCACCTTGCACAAGATAATTTCTGCATTATTAAACTTTCTGCTACATTTGTTATGGATCAGAAACAGATTTTATATTTTTATCAGAGGAGTCTGAGTGCCACAATCTGTTAAATCTTGGCTTTTGACTTAAAAATAGCTTTATTTATTGGGGAAAGGAATAAATTACAGGCAGCTGAAAAAAATACCCATGCAGCATCACCCCTTCCAATTCCCTGTACTGCAATAGTTAAATATTTGTTGTTTCTAGGGGAAAGAGGGATAAGTAGTTTTGTTTACCTTATTCCCTGCTCCCACAGGTTTCCTGTTCACTATATGACCAGCATCTTCTAATACTTGCTCTCCTAGACTAGCAGCAGGCCTTGCTTGTACATGAAGATGCTGAGGGCCCATCCATATCCTGGAGCAATGGAGAGCAGAGAAGAGTGCTGGCTTCCAGGACAACAGGAAAAATTTAAGTTTAGCTACTTATTCTGCTACCCCTAGACAAAATAAGCATTAAACCTTCGCAGTGTTATCCCCGCAGAGCCACTGGATATGATGGGTTCTCTGTTCTGCCATGAGTCCTAAAGCTGCTCGGTCCCCACTGACACACCTGGTTGTATGCTAGAGGCTGCTCACACCTGTGTAACTGAAGCATTATTATGCTACCACTCTATAGCAGTATGCAGAAATAAGCCATAAGAACTGGTGGTAGATTAAATGGATGTATTACGGTTATGCCGTGTAACAATACATACATCATTAACCAGGCAAATTAACAGATTCAATATGCTGTACTAGGTAAAGCTAGCACTAACCCACAAGACAGCAATCAACTGAATTACAAAAATGCTAAACCGAATTATAACTGGTGCAAACGGTTGAAATACCGGCATCAACTAACCCAGACCAATAAAGGTCCTTGTGTGCATACTACACATACAGTCCCAATAGAAGGTGGTCATATGTGCTCCTGACAAAGGAGTACCCCTGGAGGTGACTGAAAAGTGTCTAGAACACAATTCTCAGTGTTGGTCGGCTTTCATTGGGACCATTCTGTAAGGTGGTGCACATGTGGCTGTCCCTTTAAGAGCATGCAACAAATAGCTAGTGGGCTGCTTGACAAGGAGAAATCTCTCCTACATAAATTGTGTCAATGTTGAGATAAGCTTAGGTGATTCAGCTCACTCCTCCTGGTACTCAGGAATCTGGTGCAGATCACTTAACAGTCTGTAGGTCTCTGAAGACAGGTTCATAAGGCAAATTTCTCCATATGTCTGGTCCTCAGCAACTCTCCTCTGGTCACATAGCATATAATTGTTAACTCTCTGGTCCCTCTCTCTCTGGTGGGCAGACAGGCACAAGCAGCATGTCCACACTCTCTGGCTCCCTGCACAAGACTCTCTGTGACTATCCCTCTGATGCAGTAGCTGCAGGTCCAGCAACAGGTCCACTCAGATCTACTTCCCCTAGGCAAGGACCGCATTTTCTCCAGATTTGCCTGGAAAAACTCAGTTCTCTCCTCCCTTTGTGTGTGGGGAATCCTGGGTATTGTAGTTCAGAGCCCATCCTTCTCCACATACCCATGTTCTTTGCACCTTGTGTCATACCCTTGCCACTGATTGGACCCCCAGCTTCACACAGCCCGCTCTGTCACAGCCAGCAGCGCAGTTGAGAGGTGAGAGGAGAGAGGCCAGCTGCTCCTCTCAGCCAACAACTCAGTGGTGGGGGAAGGGGGAGGAGGATGAACACCCAGAGGCGGCAGGCACACAGCTGCACTAAAAAACAGTTAGACTATAAAACCATTTTAAAAGTATACAGATTTTTCAGGGTTCTGCAAATCATGGCTAATTTACACAGTGCCGTTTGATGTGCTTAAAAAAACATTATTATGGATTGCTAGGGGAGTGCTTTTTCTCATTTTGTTTGGCTTATCAACCTAGTATATCCAGCTGTACTAAAAGCACAAACCCACAACAACACAAGCTGAATAATATATCTGTTCAAAAGTGACTAGTGTAGTAGGTGATGAATGTTGCTGTGGGCTTTTTTGGAATTACACCACACCTTTGCAGCCAAATATTTTATTCAATAAGCTGCACTATGGCTTACAGAAAGTGCTCACATCATAGTGACATAAAGATAGAGTGGAAGGCTTGTGTTATAGTCATAATGCCTTTGGGCAGGTCAGAGCAGGAGATATATAAATCAGGTTTTATCCTCTTGAGTGCAGAGGATGCATGAGGATGCATCACTTTGCATCTACTTCCTATGATATTATACATAATAATGTTCTAAATCATGTCCTAATGAAATGACCAGTATAAGCTATGAACTGAGGGTGTTATATTTGTATCCTATGATCAATAAATAACTCTTTATATCATACAAGTTATGTTCAAGCACCCCCTCCTTTATAGGGGCACTGCATGCATCACCATCCATTTTTGGGGTTCGGCTCTTCAGTTTATCCAGATCTAGATTGAAACATACCAGCACTGTACTGCAACCTGACCCAATTTAGTTTCTTTTATTCTACACATACCTGCATAAAAATATATGGTAATCCTCTCTTGTATTAAAATAGGTATAGACTCCAGAGAGAGAGGTATCAGTTTACCCCGGTACAAATCATTAGTAAGACCTCATCTGGTATATGCAGTTCAGTTCAGCGCCAGTTCACAAAAAGAATGTTGGGGAAGTGCAGAGGAGGGCAACCAAATTGATAAGAGGCATGGAGGAGCTCAGCTATGAGGAAAGATTAGAGGAACTGAATGTATTCTCTCTTGAGAAGAGGAGTTTAAGGGGGGATATGATCAACATGTATAAATACATCAGTGGTTCATATAGTGCACTCGGTGTAGAGTTATTCACCCTGAGGTCATCACAAAGGTAAAGGGGGCACTCTTTATGTCTGGAGGAAAAGAAATTTAATCTGCAAATACAGAAATGATTCTTCACAGTAAGGGCTGTAAAAATGTGGAATAGACTCCCTCAAGAGTTGGTTCTGGCAAGCTCAGTAGATTTCTTTAAAAAATGCCTGGATTCTTTCCTAGATGCACATAATGTAACTGGATACTAACATTTATTGGTAAAGTTGATCCAGGGAATATCCGATTGCCTCTCTGGGGATAAGGAAGGATTTTTTTCCCCTGCAGAAGAAAATTGGATCATGTTTTGCTGGGGTTTTTTGCCTTCCTCTGGATCAACTGTGGGTATAGGATTATAACATTTTTTTTATGGTTGAACTTAATGGACTTTTGTCTTTTTTCAGCCAGAGTATCTATACAACTATGTAAATGACTGAGGTGAAAGTTCATACAACTAAGGGGCCATCACAGGTTTTCATCATTAAAGCACAGATATGTCCACCCTTTCTTCGCAAATGCTGCATTCATAGAAGCTGCACTACTCTCTGGAGGACAAGGGAATGATTTATAGTTCCGCCCCTTCCATTCAGAGATCCTGTTTCATTCATAAAAGCTGTAGTGCAGCTTCTATGAATAGAGTAGCTGGGCAAAAAGGGTGACCATAATCAAGCTTTTTTCATGAAAGCCTGTGATAGTCTCCAATGCTGGCCATACATGGATAGAAAATCATTTGAAAAAAAGTTCAATACGCTTGATCGTTAGACTTCTGAAATGCTAGAGGGCTCATTTTGATTCTCGAAATGTAACGATACATACCAAAAGAACGATCTATCATGTCTGAATTTTGTTGCGTAGTCAAATGATTTTCTAAACATTAGTGGTGGAATCCATCGTAAACAGTTCGAAAAAATATACAGTGCATGTGAAAATGTTACCTCGGAATCGTGTAATCTATCAACAAAAAATGTACCATTCATGCCGTTAGCGATTGATAATATGTCGACAAGTGTGGAAAACAATTTGATACACTTATAGCATTACTACACAGACGTTCGACAAATCATTATCAAAAACAAACTTTTTTTCGAACGATTTTGATGCAGCTTTAGTTGTAATAATTCTTGCTGCACCTGAAGATTGAGCAGAACCTGAACCTGAGGATTACTACTGACAGAAGATGAATCAGCACAAGGGACACGCCCTAAAGACATGTTCCTTGTGCTGGTTTTTCTTTTTTTTCTTTTTCATTTTAGCTACACTTAGGCTTTAAACTCCATACATACTTTACTGTAAGCTACAATACTAATCTGTTAATATTCACAGATTTATGACATATTTCCAGAAATACCTTATGATATACATTTTTGGGCCAACCTTAAATTCATGAAACCACATACATCTCCTAAGATTATAATTATTTCCAGACTATATTTTATTTTTATTAAACAAAGCATAAATGCCAGAAGTAAAAATACTTTTGAGACTAAAAATATTCATTGACTGTGGGAAACATTTTTTACTTTTGAGATCAAAATTTGTCCTTAACATTACCAAAAAATATATTAATAAACAAGTGTGTTGCTGGTACATTCCACTCAATCTTTAACATTTATTTAAAGAGCAAACAAAAAAACAAAGGTTATCTGCCCAAGGGAATTGTATTTCATTTTGTCTAGAGATGAACAGACCAATTCATGTGACAATATTTACATTGAAACATACTGCTTCACTCTTGAAGGATGCTCATGTAGGGCCCTTTAGATTTTTTCCCATCCTTAGGCTGTTGGGCAGCCCTCCCCTCGTCAGGCTCAGGCTAGAGATTGAGCGCTTACATGATGAGGGGTGGAGTTAGTGTTTGCTGGCAGTGGGAAGATGAATTAAGGAAGACTTCTTTTCTGTATGAAGAGGGACCTGCTGTCTCATAATGTGAGTGTGCATGGTGTGAGTGCTCCCCTCTGGGGGAGTGGGGGCTTTCTCCCCTTATGGAGCGGGAAATGAATTGCCAGCTATAACTAGGAATAAGGAGCAATAGAAAACAATACTGCCAACTTTGATGTCCACTGAGTTTCCTAGTGGAGCAGTTTGTACATGGACTTTGCCTTTGACAGAACAGCATTGAATACTGAAAATCTGAATGTTGAAAACATAATTAGCAAAGGAGCTCTTGTTAAAGCAAGTGCCCTCCAGTCTGGCCATTTGGGGAAATATTTTCTGGCAACAAGATTCTGCTTGAGAGGAAATTGGGTACAAATTGAGGTGTCAATTGAATTAATCTGGTTCTGCCACACTAGTTAGCTACCTGTCCTGGGGACCCAAACTTTGATTAATTTGGGATCATGGAGTCGGTCCAGGGGCATGAGCTCTATTATTAACCAAGTTAATGGAAATTCCTGAGTTTAGGCACAAAAGGGTTGACTTACTAAAGGCAATTAGACTTTATACTTTTTAAGTGCAGTTGCACTCTGCATGGGCAATTGCTTCAAGGCTTAGAAAAAGAAGGGAACAAGCTCTGCTTATTCCATCATACAATCATTTGCAAGCTAAAATTCTGCTTTAAAATTCTGCTTTTTAATTGTATTTTGCTTGCATGTGATTGGGTATTCTTTGCAAAGTGAAGCTTCACTTCATTTATTAAGCTAAGAAGCAAAATCCCTTGCAGAGTGCAACTGTACTTGCAAAGTTCACAGTCTATTTTCCTTTAGTAAATCAGCCTCACAGTCTCAGACAATCCCGAACTGAGTTATTACTGATGTCCTGGGTCTTAAGGGCTCATTTACACTTGCTTCAAAATGTAGCATTTGACATGCTTTTTTAAAGCACTCTGAATGCCAATCAAAGCAGTTCTCACTATATAAAATGGCTACCTTACAGTCCTGTTCACACTGTTGTGTTTGCTTTGCTTCAAAAATTATATCCCATGTCACTTTCTTAGTGTTTCAAAGTGGTTCCAATGTCTCCATAGAGGTCTATGCCAAAGCTTGCTAACAGCACCAGCAGCTTTTGAGGGGCTTTAATTCAGAGTTAGTTTTGCTTTGTGTCAGGGATCCCGGGTCCTCGGCGGTGCGCGCATGCGCAGATTGCCGATCCGTCCCAGCCGGCGAGCACAGAGTCCTCGGCGATCGCGGCGGCGGCCGCGCATGCGCACTAGCGATCACGGCCGCACCAATGGGAGAACAGGGCGCTCTATTTAAAACTGCCCTGTGCATCTCCAAGTTGCTGCAAGGTCTTGTTCCTGTAAGTACGCTTCCTTGTTGCCAAACTCTGCTGTTCTGATTTATGCTGACCCTCTCCTGCTCTAACCCCGGCTCATTCCTGACCATCCTTCTGCCTGACCCTCGGTACCGCGCTGCTTGCTACCTGCTGAACCTGGCTTGTGACCCCGACCATTCTCCGCTTGCTCCCCCTGTACCACGCTGCCCGCACGATACCGACCCGGCTAGTCTGACCTCGCTCACCCCTAGCAGTCACCCATCCATCCCGCTCGGATCAGGATCTGTCATCCGTCCATCTCGCTCGGATTGGGATCTGTCATCCCATCCATCCGCTCGGATCGGACCTGTCATCCCCTTCACAGCAGGCTCATCCCGGGCACATACCCTCAGCGGGACCCCTCTGCCACCGCCGGGGGTGCCCAGGGGCGCGACCTGGTTCCAGTCTTGCACCAAGTCCATCCCCACCATCAGGGGCCCTGGTGAAAAGGCAGACTGGGACTTAGACTCCGCGTCCTGGGAAACCCCGTGCTGTGGACCACTAGAGATCCCGTTGGGCGGAGCCTGACAGTACCTTGCGGCCATGACTGAGCCTGGAAGGGGAACGTCCCCTCTGGATGACATCTGCCAACAGATGGAGACCCTTACACTAGGAATTAGGGGCCTACAGGAGGGTTATACGGAATTGGACAGTCACATGCAGACCTTAGCTACATCTACCAGGGAGTCTGGGGAACCCACTAGGGAGACACCGGGGTTGTTACCCACGTCAGAACCCCGTGTCCCCACACCAGAACGTTTTTCTGGAGACCGAAGTAGATTCAGGGCCTTTCGTAGCTCCTGTCAGCTATACTTTGACCTCCAGCCTCGGACCTTTTTCTCCGAATCAGTGAGGGTAGGGTTCATCATTTCCCTACTACAGGGTGGACCCCAAGACTGGGCCCAACGGCTCCTAGAGAATCGAGACCCACTGTTGAGGTCAATGACAGTATTTTTTGAGGCTATGGCCCTCTTGTATGACGACCCGCTGCACACCGCAACGGCCGAGAGGGCCCTATATACACTCAGGCAGGGTCACCGGACAGTGGAGGACTATGCCGCCGAATTCAGGCGTTGGCGTAGTGACAGCCAATGGAACGAGGCGGCTCTGCACCACCAGTTCCGCATAGGGTTAGCTGAATCACTGAAGGACAAATTGGCCCGAATAGACATACCTAGTACTTTGGAGGCCTTAATAGCATTGACTATTCGAATTGACCGCCGGTTGCGGGAGCGCAGGCAGGAAAGGTGCAACCAAGGACAAGGACCAACTGAAACACCCCCTCAGGCTTCAACCCAGTCGCAGCAAGCCAGAATCAGGATGCTATGGATACACCCAAGACCGGGCCATCGGGAAGGACACGGCCGACACTTACACCTGAGGAACGCCAGAGGCGTCTTACCAACCATCTCTGCCTATACTGTGGGGGAGCAGGCCATGTGGTACGTACCTGTCCAGCCAAGAGGGGTAAGTGTTCCGCTGTTTTTTCTACGGTCAATTCTACCAATGTGGGCAACACTAGTTATCTAGCGGTACCTGTGTCACTTCAGCTGCCGGGGAGAACGGTGGTGACCACAGCAATTGTGGATTCTGGGGCGTGTAGTTGCTTCATAGATTTGGACTTTGCAGTTCAGCAACAAATCCCCCTACAAGCTAAGGAGGTGGGATTGAATATTTTTCTAGCAGATGGATCCCATATTAAGTCAGGGGTTGTGGACCACGAGACCCCACCTATCCGTACTACTATATCGACCCATCATGAAGAACTCCTTCGGTTAGACGCCATAGCATCCCCATTATTTCCAATTATTTTGGGGCTCCCGTGGTTACGAGCCCATAATCCCCAGGTGGACTGGAAGACGGGTTCTATCCAGTTCCTCTCCACATACTGCCAGCAGCATTGCCTCCCTAAGACCTCCCCGATTCCGCAGACTTTGTTGTGTTTAGAGACAGATGCGGAACTGGCGCAAGCCATTCCTTCAGCCTACCATAGTTTTTTGGATGTGTTTAGCAAGCGGGGGGCGGACACTCTCCCCCCGCACCGAGGTTATGACTGCCCAAATAATCTCCTCCCAGGGTCGGAAATTCCATTTGGGCGGATATTCCCCTTATCCGAGCGGGAGTTAGGGGTGCTAAAAGAATATATCGATGAAAACCTCCATAAGGGGTTATTAGACCCTCCACATCACCAGCCGGGGCGGGCATTTTCTTTGTGGAAAAAAGGACAAGTCCCTCCGGCCCTGCGTAGATTACCGGGACTTGAATAAAGTCACGGTAAAGAACCGTTACCCGCTACCACTAGTCCCCGAACTTTTTCAGAGGCTGAAGTCAGCATCTGTCTTCACTAAACTAGACTTGAGAGGTGCCTATAATTTAGTCCATATCAGAGAGGGGGACGAGTGGAAGACAGCATTCCGTACCAGATTCGGACACTTTGAATATTTGGTTATGCCCTTCGGCCTGTGCAACGCTCTAGCTACCTTCCAGCATTTCATAAACGATGTGTTCAGGGACTACCTGGATATCTTCGTCATTGTATACCTAGACGATATCCTTATCTTTTACCCAACCTTGGAGGACCATAGAGGTCACGTGAGGCGCGTGTTAGAATGGCTCCGCCAACACAGCTTGTATGCCAAGGCAGACAAGTGCTGCTTTGAACAGAGTAGTATTTCGTTTCTGGGTCTAACCATCTCTCCCACGGGAATAGCCATGGATCCCCAAAAGGTTTCGGCCATCTTAGATTGGCCAGCACCCACCGATAAGAAAGCGGTCCAGCGCTTTATCGTCTTCGTGAACTTTTACAGAAAGTTCATTAAGAACTTTTCGGGCCTAGTGTCCCCTATCACCCAGCTGACCAGGCAGGGGGTCCGCTTCCAGTGGACACCTGAGGCACAGAGGGCATTCGAAGCCTTAAAAGAATTGTTTACGGCAGCTCCTATTTTGAGCCACCCTGATTCGTCCTTGCCATATATCTTGGAGGTAGACGCATCCGAGAATGCGGTCGGGGCGATCCTGTCCCAGAGGAAGGGCATCAAAGAGCTTATGCACATGGTGGCTTTCTTCTCCAGGAAACTAACCCCTGCTGAAAGGAATTATGATATCGGGGATCGGGAACTCTTGGCGAGCAAGGTGGCACTAGAGGAATGGAGATACTTGTTAGAGGGGGCGGTACACCCAATATTGATTTTCACGGACCACAAGAACCTAGAATATTTGAGAACAGCTAAACGTCTGAGGCCACGTCAAGCCAGGTGGGCACTGTTCTTTTCACGGTTCTTTTTCCATATAACCTATAGGCCAGGGTCTAAGAACACAAAACCAGACGCGCTCTCCCGCATGTTTGGGGATCCCGAAGAGAGTCCCAAGCCAGACACTATCCTGTCCCCAGGGAATTTCCTAGTCCTCCAATCGGAGCTCCATTCTCAATTGCAGACCGCGTCCGTAGGAATGCAAGGTCCACCCGGTGTCCCCTTACTAAATAGGGAGGGACTTCTCTGGAAAGAGGATCAGATTGTGGTCCCTGAGGAAGCCCGTACATTGGTATTAGGATACTGCCACGATCACCCGCTGGCCGGGCACTTTGGGGTACGTAAGACCTTGGAGCTGTTGCAGCGTACTTTCTGGTGGCCTAATATGGCCAGAGAGTGTGAAACTTACGTAAAGACCTTTCCCGTTTGTCAGAGAAACAAACCTACTAGGAATAAGGCTTGGGGTCTCTTGCGTCCATTACCAATACCCGACAGACCATGGACAATGATTTCCATTGACTTTATTGTGGAACTTCCACCCTCTCAGGACCACACAGCAATCTTCGTGATTGTAGACCGCCTGTCCAAGATGGCCCATTTTGTACCTCTAAAGGACACACCTACGGCCCTTGAGACAGCACGTGTGTTTATTAAGGAAGTGGTAAGACTCCACGGAATTCCCAGGGATATTGTATCTGACAAAGGGGTTCAGTTTACATCCAGGTTCTGGAAAGCTCTATGTGAAACCCTGGGAATTAAGCTATCATTCTCCTCAGCTTACCACCCACAGACCAATGGCCAGACGGAGCGTACAAACCAGACCCTAGAGCAGTACCTCAGGTGCTATACCACCTTCCTCCAAGATGACTGGTTTACTCTCCTGCCACTTGCAGAATTCGCATATAACAATGCGAGTCACTCTGCTACTAGACAGTCCCCGTTTTTCGCAAACTATAGGTTCCACCCTGTATTCCTGCCAGATCTGATCCCGGAGGTCGCAGTCCTGGCCACGCAGGATATGTTGAACTTTTTGTCAACCAATAGCAAGGTATTGCAGGAAGCAATGGCAAAGGCCCAGGGTGACAATAAGAGGGCATTTGATAGAAAAAGAAGAGGGGAATTAAGTTTGCAGCCAGAAGACCAGGTTTGGTTGTCCACCGCAAATTTAAAAATGCCCTGCCCTTCGAAGAAATTGGCTCCCAAATTCTTGGGGCCTTTTCGGGTAAAACGTAAGATCAACAAGGTAGCATACGAGCTTGCACTGCCCGAGTCTATGAAGGTTCATCCGGTCTTCCATGTGTCCCTGTTGAAACCAGCAACTCCAGACCCCTTCCCAGATCGAAGGTCTAAACCACCGGAGGCAGTAAACGTGGATGGGGAGGAGGAATTTGAAGTTGAAGCTATCTTAGATTTTAGGAAAAGGGGAGGCCAAACTCAGTTTCTGGTTAAATGGAAAGGATATGGGGCGGAGGAAAATTCATGGGAGCCGGCCCAAAATGTGCACGCCCCAAGACTTGTGCAGGAATTTTTTCAGAACCAGCCGTTAAGTAGGGGCATCCGGAGGTTGCCCGTAGGGGGGGGCAATGTCAGGGATCCCGGGTCCTCTGCGGTGCGCATATGCGCAGATTGCCGATCTGTCCCAGCCGGCAAGCACAGAGTCCACGGCGATCGCGGCGGAGGCCGCGCATGCGCACTAGCGATCGTGGCCGCACCAATGGGAGAACAGGGCGCTCTATTTAAAACTGCCCTGTGCATCTCCAAGTTGCCGCAAGGTCTTGTTCCGGTTCCTGTAAGTCCGCTTCCTTGTTGCCAAACTCTGCCTGTTCTGATTTATGCTGACCCTCTCCTGCTCTGACCCCGGCTCGTTCCTGACCATCCTTCTGCCTGACCCTCGGTACCGTGCTGCCCGCTACCTGCTGAACCTGGCTTGTGACCCCGACCATTCTCCGCTTGCTCCCCCTGTACCACGCTGCCCGCACGATACCGACCCGGCTAGTCTGACCTCACTCACCCCTAGCAGTCACCCATCCATCCCGCTCGGATCGGGATCTGTCATCCGTCCATCCCGCTCGGATTGGGATCTGTCATCCCGTCCATCCGCTCGGATTGGACCTGTCATCCCCTTCACAGCAGGCTCATCCCGGGCACATACTCTCAGCGGGACCCCTCTGCCACCGCCGGGGGTGCCCAGGGGCACGACCTGGTTCCAGTCTTGCACCAAGTCCATCCCCACCATCAGGGGCCCTGGTGAAAAGGCAGACTGGGACTTAGACTCCGCGTCCTGGGAAACCCCGTGCTGTGGACCACTAGAGATCCCGTTGGGCGGAGCCTGACACTTTGTTTTGGAGGTATGGCAGATACGAGATATACCAGGATGCACTGGGAAGCCAACAAACAAACTGGAAAGACATCATCAGCAATCTCTTCCAGTTCATGTACACTATATTGCTAAAATGTATTGGGACACCCCTCCAAATCATTGGATTCAGGTGTTCCAATCACCTCCATGGCCACAGGTGTATAAAATCAAGCACCTAGGCATGCAGACTGCTTCTACAAACATTTGTGAAAGAATGGGTAGCTCTCAGGAGCTCAGTGAATTCAAGCGTGGTTCCATGATAGGTTGCCACCTGTGCAATAAGTCCATCCGTGAAATGACCTTGATATGGTCAACTGTTAGTGGTATTATAACAGTGAAAGCAACTGTGAACAACAGTAACTCAGCCAAAAAGTGGTAGGCCACATAAAATGACAGAGCGGGGTCAATGCATGCTGAAACACACAGTGCACAGAAGTCACAAACTGTCTGCAGAGTCAATAGCTAAAGACTTCCAAACATCATGTGGCCTTCAGAGTAGCACAACAACAGTCCTTAGAGAGCTTCAGGGAATGGGTTTCCATGGCCGAGCAGCTGCATCCAAGCCTTACATCACCAAGTGCACTGCAAGGCATTGGATGCAGTGGTGTAAAACACGCCACCACTGGACTCTGGGCTAGAGCAGTGGAGACGTGTTTTCTGGAGTGACCAATCATGCTTCTCTGTCTGGCAATCTCAGGAACGTGTCTGTGATTGGTGGTTGCCAGGAGAACGGTACTTGTCTGACTGCATTGTGCCAAGTGTAATGAATGGGATGAATTAGAGCGGAGACTGAGAGCCAGGCCTTCTCGTCCGACATCAGGGCCTAACCTCACAAATGCGCTTCTGGAAGAATGGTCAAACATTCCCATAGACACACTCCTAAACCTTGTGGACAGCCTTCCCAGAAGAGTTGAAGCTGTTATAGCTGCAAAGGGTGGGCCAACTCAATATTGAACCCCATGGACTAAGACTGTGATGCCATTAAAATTCATGTGCGTGTAAAGACAGGCGTCCCAATACTTTTGGCAATATAGTGTATATATTCTGGAAGTGTCTGGTGCACACATCACCTCTGACATGCAGCGTGGAGCAGCAGAATGGTGAGTGGGGTCCAAACTGGAACGAAGCAACTAGCAGACAGCACACATGGTATGCAATATGGGAACGCTATAATGGAAGGTGAGAAGGGACTAGAGAGAGAGGACTGAGCGGCAGAGAATCAGTAGAGTTGGGGGTACTGGAGCAGGAGAAACTAGCAGATGTCACACATGGCGTGCGGCATGGGAGAAATATATCAGGAGTGAGTGGAGACCGGAGAGAGGAGGATCAACAAACCAGAGGATCAGCAGAGCTGGGGATTACTACTGATTGGGGGATCAGCAGAGCTGGGGGTTACTACTGAATGAAGCATTAGAAGAGATGAAGGTACTACTGAGCCGGGGTTCTACTGGGCCCCTTCAAAGCAAATTGAAAATAAACACACTCAGGGCATTTGCCAAGCTTGCACAGCTATCCAGAGCAGTGTGCTTACAGTGAAGCACCAACACACTGCCCCCTAGTAAAACACTCCCAGCACACAGTTAACCCTTTGAGCGCCCCTCATGTTAACCCCTTCCTGCCCAGTGCCATTAGTATAGTGTCAGTGCTTTTTTTAGTACTGATCACTGTATTGGTGTCACTGGGGATGTCAGTGACACCAAGTTAGTTCCCCCCAGTTTCAGAATGCTCGCCGCAGTCCCGCTATAAGTTGCTGATCCCTGCCATTACTAGTAAAAATAAATTTCCAATATATATACCGCCATTTGTAAATGCTATAACTTTCACGTAAACCAATTAATTTACACGTATTTGGATTTTTTTTAGCAAAAACATGTAGCAGAAAACATTTTGATGTAAATGTATGATGATATTAGATTTTTACATTTTTTTACTGGACATGTTTAATAGCAAAAAGACAAAAATATTGTTTTTTTTTTCAAAATTGTCGGGCTTATTTTTTCATAGCGCAAAAAATTAAAAACGCACAGGTGATCAAATACCACCAAAAGAAAGCTACATTTGTTGGAAAAAAAGGACGTAAATTTAATTTGGGTGCAAGGTTGCATGACTACGCAATTGTCAGTTAAAGTAACACAGTGCCATAACGTAAAAAATGGCCTGGTGAGGAAGGGGGGTAAATCCTCTAGAGGGCAAGTGGTTAATCTGTGTTAAAATCAAAACAAGTGTAAAAAAGCCCTAAGGTTTAATGTTCAGTGGTAGAAGTAAATCTCTATTATAAGGTGGACATTTGTTGCGGCATTGGTAGTCCTTCCAGTCATCACTAGCATCCCTATGAAGAATTAGGCTTGATCCCTTTGATGAGCTGCAGAATAAGGTAAACATAGGGAGACTGTCACAACACTCTGCTGGTCCTATAAAAAGTCACAGTCTTAAGGCCTCATTCACATTTGCAGTGAAATATCTAAAACTATGTGTGTTTATATGAATTTCTAGGACATTTCTAAATTAATATTGTAAATGCAAGTAATCATTTTTAAATTGTATAAGTCACACTTTATCATTAGATGCATTCAAGTGCATTCAGTGTAGCTGCATTTATAAAAAATAGAACTCTGTGTGTCCTTGTAGAGATTAAAAATTCTTTTAAATGCATTTAAATTCACACAAACACCTGTAAACACATGATGAAAGTAGGCAATAAATTGAGGTACTTTTAGGTGCTTTCTCAATTTTTTGGCCTGTAAATTTATTTACAATGTCTACAACCTTCCTGTGTCTGTGGGTTCCCTTCACAAAACGGTATCTATTGCTTTAACCCCTTTACGCCGGCCACACACAAATGTGCGGCCTCCTGGCGTCTGGGCCTAGACACCGAGCGGCCAGGCATTTGCGTTCATGTAACAAAAAATATATGTGCTGAGAACACACATGTGCGGTACTCACGGAAAAGTCCCGGTCTGCTCTTTCGATCGGGACCTTTCCCGATCATGTGACTGCCGTGACGACGCGTCACAGCGGTCACATGATCCCTAAACCACGCCCCACCCGCCCCGCTTCCCGGTGTCTGAAACTTTTAAAGGGCCGGGAGGTGCCGGCGGGAAGGGGTTAAGGAATCCAGTAAAATACTGCTTAACATTTGTCAAAAAGTTTTTTAGAATTCACAAAAAAATGCTTCTAAAATACCACATTCAGTATTTTTCTGAAACATGCAGTATGTATCTCATGAAACTATGCTGTATTTTATCTCATGCAAGATCCAGTGGAATGGATAGAGTGGAGAAGAATTAGAACCCCTGTCAGTTTTTATTGCTAATAAAGACATTTAAACCGTAGAAATATGCCAACTCACTAAGTCAGTGCGGACCCTGCAGCGTTTGTATTAATACAAAACAAAAAATATGACTAGAATACAAGTCAAAGGGAAGCTGCTTTCACAGGATACACGTGGTGTATCAAAAACAACAAAAACAACTAAGTTAAATTAAGTAAATGCGAAATATTTTTATAATGTCAAATATTGAATGAAAATAGTATAAAAAAATCACACGCATAAATTAATACTCTTCCTCTGCAACATTGTCTTTTGATACTATTTTCTTTCAACATTTGACATTTAAAAAGATATTTTGTATTCACCTAAAATATTACGTTTTGGATAGGGTAGAGAGGTATTAGAACACCTATTAGGTTTTTCTTGCAGTCTGGCCCCATTTGGGAGATTCACCCTCTCTATTTGTCCTGTTTACCATTATCATTGAAAGTAAATTTAAAAGAAAATCCCAGATCTTGGGTTGTCCCCAGAGAAGTAATGGAGGGGAAATTTTCCAATTGGGATACTAGTTCTGGTGATCTGGGGGCCCCATGGGACTCCTTTAATTTGTAGGGATTTTTTCTCACTCACTGTTTTGACTATGGACAGGAAGTGAAGGGCCCCTCAGGTCACCAGAACCAGTGTCCCAATTGGAAGATGTCTCCTCTATTACTGTTCTGGGGACAACCCATAATTTGGGAAACAAATGGGGAAGGAGAATAACCCTAACGGGGGCACAGACCGCAATAATAACTGACAGGTGTTCTAATCCACCTCCACTCTATCCAAAACAAAAAAAAATCCTTTAATAATACTTTAACCACTTGCCGACCGCGCATAGCCGAATGACGGCTTCACCGCGGCCGGCCAGTTCTGAGTGGACGTCATATGACGTCCTCCCAGAACGCGCTCTCCTGCAGCTGATCACGAGATGTGGTGAAAGGCCGATCCCACCGGCCTTTTACCACGTGATCAGCGGTGTCCAATGACACGCTGATCACAGGAAAATGCAAGTGCCGGTTCTCGGCTGCACTTTCCTCACGCTGTCAGATCGTGAGGAAAGTACTGCCGAGAACCGGCAGTTGTCAGAGCGGGGATCGGCACCGATCATCAGGGCACTGATGATCAGTGCCCTGATGATCGGTGCCCAGCAGTGACCCCCGCAAGTTCCGATCAGCTGTGCGCCCACTAGCCCCGCCCACCCATTCCCAGCAGTGCCCCCACCTGTGCCCAGCAGTGCCCCCACCTGTGCCCAGCAGTGCCCCCACCTGTGCCACTCTGCAGTGCCACCTACCTGTGCCCAGCAGTGCCACCTACATGTGCCCAGCAGTGCCACCCACCTGTGCCCACCCACCTGTGCCCACCAGCGCCACCCACCTGTGCCCACCAGTGCCACCCACCTGTGCCCACCCACCAGTGCTGTCCACCAGTGCCACCCACCAGTGCCACCCACCAGTGCTGCCAGTCAGTGCCACCAGTCAGTGCCCAGGGGTTGTGCCAGTCAGTGCCGCCAGTCAGTGCCCAGAAGTGATGCCAGTCAGTGCCGTCTATCAGTACCCATCATCAGTGTCACCTATCAGTGCCGCCTATCAGTGCTGCATATCAGTGCCGCCTATCCGTGACCCCTAATTAGTGCTGTCTATCAGTGCCGCCTATCCGTGCCACCTCATTAGTACTGCCTATCAGTGCCCTTTAGTGCTGCCTATCAGTGCCCATCAGTGCCGCCTATCAGTGCCCATCAGTGCCGCCTCATCAACGCAAATCAGTGAAGGAGAAAAAATACCTGTTTGAAAAATTTTATAAAAGAAACAAATAAACTTTTTTTTTTTTTTCAAATTTTTTGCACTTTTTTTAATTTATAGCGCAAAAAGTAAAGCGCCCAGTGGCGATTAAATACCACCAAAAGAAAGCTCTATTTGTGAGAAAAAAATGATCAAAATTTCATATGGGTACAATGTTGCATGACCGCGCAATTGTCAATCAAAGTGCGGCAGCGCTGAAAGCTGAAAATTGGCCTGGTAAGGAAGGGGGTATAAGTGCCTGGTAGGCAAGTGGTTAAGTAAACCAAGCCCAATGATTTCCATATTTAGGTTTCCATGCATTGCTGTTGAGAAAACTGATCCAAAAAGGCAGACACTACTCAAAATTGGCTAATATATTTTTACATTCCTTAACTACCACATGCCTGGACCACTACCTAATTACCACATACATTTAATGATTTATTTCCTTCTGTGAATTGACTTTAACCCCTATGTATGTGGTATTTACATAGCGTTTTGAGGTAATTATTGCAAAAGGCCTGGTGAATTGTAATTTCAGGATTGCAATTTCAGGATTGCATGCAATATTTAGGGAAAAAGTGTTTGAACACTTAAATGCCACATTAAATCTGCTTTAATGAATGGAGCCCATGATCAAAGTTGGACGAAAAAAATAGTTGAACCTCATAGAGATCTATTTGAATAATGTAGCAAACACCTCTCACAAGAAACTAATTTCTGCACACTTGCAACCTTGGAGTCATCATCAGCAAAACCAATCACTCTTTGCAGGGTGCTCTGGTAAAAATGCAGATGGCTCCTTGGATTCTGCACCTCAGTCCTTCAATCAGCTCTCACCTTCACTGAATGTGTGTATATGTTGACTCCTATTTCTTTGGTGCCACAGAGCAACTTGACTCTCCCAGACCCTACTGGTGCACTGTCTCTGCCCTTTGGCCTTGGTCACTACCTAGACACAGCTGCTATAACCAAATTCTGTTAGCCAGTCTGCCCCTAATGAAAACAAACTCCTGTCCATGACAGTTATCTCAAACCACCATGTCAAAGTTTCAACAACAAACAGCAGATCCTTAAGAGTGCCTATGAGACACCCAGGTCCAGATAGTTCACCACTCCCCTCCATTAGGAACAGGGGTGGACTGACAACTCATGGGGCCCCCCAGGCAATAGGGGATCATGGGGCCCTGTGTCCTTGCCCAAACTCAAAAAAGCCTATGAAAAAGGTACCAGGGGCATCTCATGGGGCCCCCTACTGACCCAGGGCCCTCGGGCAGTGCTCGAGTTTGCAAATGGTCAGTCCGCCTCTGATTAGGAATAAACTAGATCAAGTCCAAACCTCCTTTGCTGCAGCACCTGAGCAGTTGGCTCCACCTCATCCATCTCCCGCCCAACAGCTGATGCCTCTATCAGATTTCTCTCTGCACTCTCTGCCACCTTCTTGCATCTTAAGATACCCCAAGGCCTAATGTGACTTTGTAAATCAGTGTAACATTCACTTTGAGCGGCAGCGGAAGCATTTCTCTACGGACAGCGCTAAGGTGACCTGCTCATGTTCCTGCTCTCTCGGGAAGCCCTGGCCTGGCTCATCCCATTATGTGAGAAACTTTATCCTCTGATGAGCCCACTCCTCCACAGCAAGTGCTCGTTTTAAGTTTCATCAGTGCATTATAGCAGTAGGGCTGTATGCCATCCAATTTTACACATTTGCAGCAGAACTCTCTTGGAACAACAAAGCTCTCAACATCTTACTATACCTTGAGGAAATCATAAAAAGAGAAACCATCTGGATTTACATCCTCTTCCAAGAGCTAACCCAAGAATGGACTCATCATCACAAGACTTATCTCCCAGTTGGCTCCTATGTTCCAAGTTCACCTAAACCCTCCCATGGTTTCCACTTCTGGGCTGCTCTAATTTCCCCTCAGTGCTATAGCTAATGCTCGCGCACATGTCCCAGCATACAGTACGAGCTTGGGCCAGTAACCAACATGCACTGACATGTTGGGGCATCAGTGTGTGCCAGTGCACATTGGCCCAAACATCTACGTACATTGAGACATGCCCACGTTTGTCTATTTGTGGGAATGGCACCAAGATATCTATTTAAAGGAGACCCAGATGTGTGCTCATTGCTGGATGTTTTTTAGCTACCTGTGACTACACATGTGCAATTCATTTCATTACACATCGTGCACATCTCTACCCATATTTTTTATGTTTCTGCTCTTGCTGATTGATCTCCTGCTGCTGACCCGGCCTGCTCCTGCCCTTGCTTTGTGAATTCTGTACTTGGCCTCATCTTGCCTCTGACCACGTTCTGTTCTCTTCTTGGTAATGGCCTCAGCCTGCTGCCTAACTACGCTTCTCCTGCTCTTTGTGTATGATTCTGGCTTGGTTGCTGACTACGTCATTATTGTCCATCCATGCTGATTCTGGCTTGCCATGTGATTATGTCCTTGGTCCTAATTGGTACCTGCATCTACCTCTGACTGTGTGTCCTTGCAGCTTCTGTGCCAAGCTGCCAAGGTCAAGTTCCCGGGTGCCATCCTTGGTTTTCTTCTAGTGTACCTGTACTGATGTTGACTGCTGTCTAGAGACCACCACTGCCTTCTACCTGATTACTGACACTCGTGCTTCTTTGTGCCCTGTGCCACTGTTCTGCCACTGTTCCACACTCAGGGGTACTCTGACCAGAGCCACAAAAGGAAGCCCCCTCATTACTTCAGCTTCCAACCAAGGTATGCGACAGTTAGTCAGGTTGAAAAAAGACTCAAGTCCATCTAGTTCAACAAATATTTCATCTAGTTTCAGCAATTGATTGAGACACTACCTCTTCTAAGACCCATTTGTTCCCAGACTACTCTAGTAAAGTTCTCAGTGAGTGTACTCCACAATGAGACCTTCTTCTTTCTGTTAGCCCAAGCCTCCTGTAAAGTTGTCTCAAGTTTCTATGACTTTAACAGCATTTACCAGTCTTTCATTGGTCTACCTCTCACCTATTGGCTTGGGGCCCCTCCTGTCACACTAGATGCCTTGTCAAGGTGGTTCCACTTAAACCTCTTGCTTTGGCATTCTCTGAGATCTCCTTTCTTACTTGAGACCAATATACAGACTTCTTGAAAATTTTCTCCAAACGTAAGGTGAATAAGTTACCACTCTATAGGCTTTATGACTGTAGCATTGATTTATTTTTTGGTGCCAGCATCCTAAGAGGTTGAATATATTTCCCCAGGCTTCCTGAGCCCAAGGCAATGCACCAGGTAGATTGTAATATATCTTAAGAAGGGATTTTTTACAGAAAACTACTTCCTTTGCTGAAGTGGGGCTCTCATTTGTAAAGAGATATTTCACTTCGCCCTTGCATACACTATATTGTTCTGGACAGATGGTGGGAAAATAACTTTTAAACCAGGGACAGCCGCTGTAAATATCTGGTGATGCACTTTGCATCTGTAACACCCCAGAAGATTTCCAATACTTTGTGAACAAGTTCTTCTGTGTCCCTCATTATGTTTGCGTAGTTGTCAATCTGACACTTTCATATTTTCTTCAGGTCTATACATGCAGGCAACATGTTTTCACAGTTCTAGGGAGTCTGTGGGATAATAGTTTTATGAAAAAGCAGACATCTTCCACAAATAACCTTCCTAATCTACATCTTCTCATAGGATGGATTCTCCATGGACCCAGGAAAGAATGCTGTGATTACCTTGCTCAGTGGCTTCAAGGCAACTGAACTCTTCCTGGGCTTTATAAATTATTCTTATCAATTCATTAACAATTATTCTGTGCTAGTTGCATCAATTACAGCCTTTGCAAAGAAAAATGCCAGTCCCAGAAACTGGTCTATCAAAGTAGTGAAAGCATTTCACACCCTAAAACAGATTGTTTTCTCCAGATTCTACTTCCATTAGGCTCAAAATTATTAAGTCTTTTCCATTGAAGTTGATGCTTTTTCTATGAGAGCTGGGGCCTTGCTGTTATTTTCCAGTTCCCCAGTGGTGCAAGGTGCCCTTGCACCTTTTTCTAAAAGATGTTCTCCCCAGCAGAAAAAAGACTTTATCAGAGATTGGGAATTACTTGCTGTAAAAAAAGTATCAAGAAATGCTTGCACTTTATTCTGCATACTATACCTCTAATGAATGGCTTCTGCCATTGGATGTACTCTCTATACAACCGAACCATAGGAGAGAGCTTTTTAGGTTGTGAAATCATTTCCGCTCATGGTGGAATAAATACTGGTTCCTGGAGCCTTGCAGAGCAACAGCACTCCCTCTACAGGCAACTAGTAGTGAGGCATCCTGGGTGCCAGGTTTAGACCTTCACAGGAAGTGGGCATTTTAAAGGGGCAGTGGCACCAGAGCACAAGAGTGTTTACCTGCACAGATATAAGTGTGTTTTGCACAGTTATGCATGCAGCACTTTGGACAATGGACTAAAGTTGTTACCAGCTGCTTTTTTTCTGGGGGGTTTTTATGTTTAATAATGGACTTTAGAATACTGTATTTTAAAATCTTATGCACATCTTCTGATCAATATTGTTTTTTGCAGATGCACGTTTTTTGCAGATGCATAATGTGGCACCTTTCTGAACTTTAAATGTGTTAAAGGCATTTGTTTTGTTTTTCTGTGGCCCACATAAGATGTGATGCACATAATCATAGCAATATATTAAGGGAATTAACACTGCTTTTCTTTCTATTTCATACTTGCTGTAAAACTAGCCCTCAAAAACCGGTGATACCTCATTACCAGATCATGATCTTTATGAGTCATAAAATCTTGCTGTAGCTCAGACTGCTTATTTCTTGTACCCCAGACAAGCCTGTTGGTCTCTTTTCTTTTTCCAGTTTGATTTTGTTATTATTATAAAATAAATGAAAGTCAATTCTCATGCAGATGCTCTTTCCCGTTCATTTGACAAGATTCTGAAACACCTCTTGAACCAGAGTTTATTATTCCTCCTAATTGAGTCCTGGCTCTGACCTGCATTCGAGACATTGTCTTCCCTCCGGGCAATACTTTTGTATCAGAGCTACACACTAAAACTAATCTGCTGAGCTCATGATTGCAAGTTTTTAGGACACCCTGGGTCCACACAACCTTTGTCCTTCTTTCCCACCAGTACAGTTGTCCTGCCAGGCCTCCTCCAGAATGTGGATGAGTATGTGAAGGCATGTCCAGCCCGTACCAAGATCAAGTCTCACTCTCAAGCTCCTGCCTGTCTCCTTGATTTGTGAAAATGTTAGACTCCATGAGATTCCAGCTACTATAATGTTTGACTGTGGAGTCTAGTTTACCTTGCAATGCTGGGGGGACCTCTTTAAAACCATGGAAATGTCCCTACTATGGCCTGCTGTATAAAATGCATTGGACAGCTTGGAAGAAATAATCAGTCTTTTGAGCAATTTCTCAGAACTTTCATGTCTGCCCACCAAGAAAACTAGATCACTCTTATGACACAGGAAGGGTTTGCCCATATTAACCATCAAAAAGGGCAGGTGGATTGCAGGAAGTAAATGCTACATGAATCGTCTGCCCTTACTCAAGATGGCCAGTGCTAGAAATGCTAAGGGTGTTTTTTAAAGTGATTTTTCAACAAAATAAAGCATGGAGGCATGGATGGATGAGTGAGTTTACTTTGAATATTAAAAATGAATTAAATAGCATTTTTGGTTTGTGGTGTTTAGATGCAGTGTAGTTGTGTAGTTCCACTTTTAGTCTAACCAAAGCTGGCCATGCACGTAAAGATTCTTCTTGTTCAGTTTAATGACAAAAAATGCTTCATTGGTTTCTCAGTTGAAGTTTATCAAGCTGAGTGGTGTTGGCAGGGCCACCCACAGCTTGAATTTTTGGCCAACTTAAAAAAAATCAGATGAAATTCTAGCTGTGTATGACCAGCTTTCGATAGTTCAAAATGTTTTTCCTAGCAATGCATATCTTTCATCTTTTTTAAATGAGGAAGTGGGACACCTTTTGTTACAAAGTATGCAGTCAAAAAACACACTCATCTCATGCCTACAATTACACAGAAAATGAAGAATTAATATGCAAAAATAAGTGGTTAACCCCATAAGTGTTTTTTTCCACCACTACTTTTTCTTTATATTGGATTACAAAAATGCAATACTGTAGATATTAGTTAAAATGTAAAGTGTCCAGTGTAGAATAACATTTTTGGTAGTTAAATTTCATTATTGTTTTAGAGCTAAACACAAAAAAGGCTCCAAAAAATGACAGTCCCTCCAAATGAGGAACAGTTGGACAGTATTAAAATGTCAAAGAATTGTGATGCCCAGGAATTAAAATAGCAAGCAGAAATTATGTTTCTGTTCTAGAAAGGCAATCTATACTGCTGCAGAGCCATGTTCTCAAAGACCATATTGAATTTTGATGCTTTACAACTAGAAACTGGCATTTCATAATATGTTTTTCTTCAGAAACATCTGTTTGGCTCATAGGTTATGCTCTACATCAGTGATTTGGAAAAATAATACTTCACTAATACTTGCATTTGCCCTTTAACAGGGTACCATCTATACAATAAAAGATAATGAGGTTGGTTTAATAAAATTGGAGAGTTCAAAATCTGGTGCAGCTCTGCATAGAAACCAACCATCTTCCAGTTTTTTAATTAAGCAATTTAAGTTTTTTTTAATAACAAGCTGAAGTTAAAAGCTGACTGGCTACCATGCACAGCTGCATCAGATTTTGCACTCTCTAGTTTTAGTAAATCAGCCCCTATGCCTAAAATAATATCATAACTTTACATTAACTCTGTTGTTTGAAAGCTCATCTAAGTGAATTAAATTAACAAATATTTATTGATGTGCCCTGCTTCATATATACCACAGGGTGTTTATATTTTAGTTATGAGTAGATATTTCTGTAATACTTGTTGGATGCTTTGTTATTGCTGGGTCACCTTTGGGGAAATTTCTCCTACATTCTTTCCCAGTGACTACTGTAATAGAAGAGAAAACCAACAACAATAAGAATATAGCAGAAGACGAAACTATTCTACACTGTAGTGGTAACAAAGTATGCAATATGTGTATCCGTTAGAGATCTGCAACCATTATTACAGAACCTAAAGGAGATTAAATACTCCTCAATGGGGATACAGACCACAAAAAACTGGACAGTATTTCTAACTCATCCCTACTCTCTCCAAAACATGGCTTTTACTGTAAATTACGAGGATTGCAAATTACTTTTAAAATGGCCTCCAGTATAGCCAGCACATTAACTTTAATTAAAACATTAAATATCACAAATGTATTTTTTAAAAAGTCTCTTCTGGCCCTCTCCACTAATCTGCCACAAAGGTTTCAACCTCCGCCCAATCAAAGATGTTCCATTTCAGTTATTAATATTAACAATAAAATTAAGTGTGCGTAGGCATGATGTCTCTGGCTGTGAATGTTTTATGTGCTGAAATAAAAAAAAACAGTGGGGAGTTAGGCATGCAGCAAAGGTTGTCAAAGAAAGCCATTACTTCACAATCCCTTTGTTCTTGTCAACTGCTCAGTATGAATGGAAACTGAACATTTGAACTAAAGGTCTAAAATTATTTACTTTATTTACTGTCGCTAAGAATGTGCTTTGTTAATTAGAACTTTGGATTATCACTGGCTTTGTAGCACCAGGATGACATGTTGTGAGGATGAACTGGATGCAACCTTTAAAATACCTTTGTGAAGACAGGAAATTAAAATATTGTGTCATATTGACAAGCCTCTATTAATTTATCATCAATAGTAAAATTACCTATGGAGCCTCAGTAAAGCATAATTAAAGCCAGAATAACATATATTACATAGTTTCTAACGATTTAAAAACATTTTGGGGACACCTTTCTTTCCTCTGCATCCGGCCATTGTAGCTAGAGAATTTACTTTACAGTAATTAGAGGCACTACATTAATTTTAAATAGGTGTGGTTCTACAAGAGATGTATCATTAAGCTATTGTATAATTTAATTTTAAAATACATTTTATAGAGAAATATTTTGTATAATAAAGACAAAAACACTGCTGTGAAGGTATTGTTCATTAGTAAGTTTACTTATGTATTTGTTTTTAGCTGTACAGTCTATTTAGAGTGAGGAAACCCTAAAACTCTTGCAGAGAATACAGTGATAAACACCAAATTTCGATTTTTACATCTTCAGTTTTTATTGTTACAATATCTGGTTATCCAGCCTGAAGATCCTTTTTCGGGCATTTAGGGGTTTATTTACTAAAACTGGAGAGTGCAAAAGCAGGCTCATTTCTGCATAGAAATCAGCTTCCAAGTTTTATTGCCAAAGCATAATTGAACGAGCTGAAGTTAGAAGCTGATTGGTTTCTTTGCAGAAATTAGCCTAATTTAGCGCTGCTCAGCTTTAGTAAATAAACCCCATAATGTTATAGGATGGCAACCTTCTATCCCTGTCTCCTGATTGTGTTTCTGCATTGTCACCCAGTCACGCAGGCTTCTGATGAAGACAAGTTGCTGTATCAATACACGTTGCATAGAGATGATCCGATGGTATCATTATCAACAAACCCACCCTGAGAAATGCCACGCAGGAAAGACCCAAAATAGTTGGTATCTATACATCTTTACAATGCCCATTTGCCCAGTGTGGATATGTACTGTATATTTGTACAACAAACTTTTGGTTAAAAAAAAAAAACCTTCACATAATGAATAGATTGTTCATCCAAAGATTATGTTAGAGTATATATTTAAGTTTAATAGTAGCCTCGTATGTCACTAAAGCTGAAACTAGTCTATTTTAAAAAGCTCAGTAAAATGAATAAGGCTTTATAAGTTGATGGCAACTAGTCAGAAGCCACATTTCACTACTTTAAAAGCCACTAGTCAGAAGCCACATTTCACTACTGGAGAGTGCAAAATCTGGTGAAACCCTGCATAGAAACCAATTCGTTTCCAGGTTTTATTGTCAAAGCTTAATTGAACAAGCTGAAGTTAGAAGCTAGTCGGCTACCATACACAGCTGCAGCAAATTATGAGTGCTCCAGTTTTAGGAAATCTCCCCCATTGTGTTGAAGGATGGACTTTGCATATCATCCATACTGTCTAAAAAAGAAGTCTGAACATTTATTATCTTGTAGCAAGTTTGCTTAGGCACAATTGTGGCTGTAAAAAAGTTACTTTGTCTTCCTTAGAATCTAGTGAATGATTGCTGACTTTTTACAATGTATGTATTTATCACACATAATGCCTCTCAACACTAGCACAGTCATATTGGTTCACCAGACAAAACGTGCCCTTTTTAGGTTTCTTTTTCTCCATGGGTTTCTTTGCAGATTGTACCAAATCTGTGTAAACCAAATGCTGCAAAAGAGGAGATATCACACATTCAGGGCTGATTTGTGAAATTTTGATAATAAGCATGTGAAAGTAGACATGTGCTTATTGTCTTTGTTCATAATGACCAAAATGTATAAGACGCTACTACTGATGGTGTTGCAGAAGGTTAGCCCTTGCTTTTCCTTTTCACATGTTGCTCAGATGAAGCCTGGAGAGCAGATCCACCTCTCTCCCCGCCTTCTAATGTGTGGCATCATAACCAGTCTTCTGCTCTTAGCAACAATGGACAAGGGCAGTATACATGAGGAAAAGGTTATGTTTCTCCCTGATATCCTACTGTGTGGTGTGGGAGATTCATAGGGAGATTCCAGGACATGGCCCAGAACACAGCATTGGCGGGATGGTAAGTCAAGATTTGTAACTATCTCATAAAATACAAGACATCTGTGATCTATGATATTAAAGTTTGTATATGCACAACCTAAAATGATATGTCTGGTAATGATTCATGAGATGAACACCTCAATTTTTTTCAGCTCAGGAGTTACAGTCACATATGGAAAACATAGTCAGCAACACTATGGGGTTAATTTACTAAAACAAACCAAAAAATAAATAAACAAGAATTTTGTGTTTGTTTGCAACTGTGCGTCCACAGTTAAGGTCCTGGTATTAATACAGCAAGCATCGCATCCTAGTGACTCTCAAATTTTGAACTTGCTTTTCATGACTTCAAAGGATAGCAAGCCCTGCTCCTGCCAAATGCCACTTCTTTAAGTGCAGTATCTTGGCTAAAACAAAACACTGCCATGACTATGTAACCTGGACTGTAGCTGATAACTGGTGTGGAACTTCTTCTTTTTTTGCTACTGTATTATCCTTGTGCAGTGTGGACAGGGTTAAACTGAATATTCATTATTTTAGTGTAGCAGCCATATTTAAAGAAACCACTTAGCAATGGTCATCTATGGAGTGACTCCAGTGCAGGGGGCAGCCATCTTGGCTGGGTCTGGATTGATTCTGCAGGACAGTGATTGTCTAATACAACAAAGCAAGGAAGGGAGGGGTCTTTCAGGCTGCTGAGAGAAAAGGAGAGGATTGTCCTAAAGCAAGAAGGGGTGTGAGAAAAAGAGACTGGACTACTGGCTTAAAAGATACATGTCATAGATGATCACAATCAGGTGGGACCTCCGAGAAGACTTTCATTGTGCAATAATGTGCTTCTCAGATCAAGTAGTATTTCCCTGG
This sequence comes from Staurois parvus, assembly GCF_062004578.1. Taxonomy (NCBI): domain Eukaryota; kingdom Metazoa; phylum Chordata; class Amphibia; order Anura; family Ranidae; genus Staurois; species Staurois parvus. The sequence continues at coordinate 18,359,153 of NW_028318157.1, forward strand.
GAGGGTGTGAGGTACTATGTGGATATCTGGTGTGAGTACTAGGGAGTACTAGGGAGTACTCCCACTGCTTGCAAGGAAGGAAAAAGATTGAAAGAGAGAAATCACAGCGAGTTCTATCCCTATCTGAGAAGTTGAGCAAATCATAGCACCTGCCTGGAAACCCAGAAGAGGGCACCTTGGGTCTGGTAAGAGAGTAACAGTGCATAAATTAATCTGTTGTCTGCTGGGAACTGTGGTACTTCTTCAAAGGCCCCAACTTTGCCAGTTAATGGTTTCTTTTTTCATTAATCACTGGCTAGTGTGATAAAACAGGGACTCTTGTGGCAAGTTAGGACTGTCTTTATATACTGCTGCTAGGCAAATGAAGTTCAGTTCTGTTAATTACTGTTTGCCAAAATACTGCACATGTTTAACTTTATCTCTCAGAATAATGTTATTGTCTTTTTGATTGTTAGTATACGTACACTTGCTAATCCTCTCTTCTTTTAGACTATGCTTGGTATAATAAATTCTTTGAAATACCTTAAGGTGTGTTGGTAAGTGCTGGGTGAGTGAGGTGTGCCATCTTCATGTGTTCAGAGAAATCACAAAACAATTCTACAGCTCCTCTGGGACTACCACTGCAACTACATTTGGAGCAAGCAGAGGTATATGCCTTGTTTTGCCAGTGGGAAAATGCAAAAAAGTGTATTTCTGAAGAAACATTATAGCCCAATGGAATAAAATATAAAAGGGTCCGCTGCAAAAGAAAGAAAAACTGTTTGAGTTCCTTCCCCCCTCCAGAATCCACTGATCAGTGCTTGCAGAAACTTGCTTTATATTTAAATCTTGAAAGACCAATATTCAAGTATAATCATATAGCATTATGTGAAAATAATTAATGTACAAAAAAATTTGTTTAAAAAAAAACAAAAACAAAAAGAACAGTGCCACCAAGAATTGTAATAGTAAGTCTAAAGTGTTCCACCAACTCCCTGATGCTGTATTGAAAACATTCTGCAAATATCATTCTCTGTTCAAGCACCACAGGCAGTGGAAACTTGTTTTGGCCAGACAGAGAACTGTGGAGTGTTCTTTTTAAGATCTTTTTTGATCTTCTCTGCAGGTTACAATAGTTGCTTCCCTTGGGCTTAATATTTCAATTATTAAAGTTATTGTTAGTCAAAGGCATGACCGATCAAATAGGAGAAAAAAACTTCCAAAGAAAGAAAACAGACACAAATTCTTAGTCATGTCCTTGATTCAGTATATCAATATGGTCAAACAATTATAAATAGTCATTATAATCAGGTATTCCACATTGGTGAAAACTGTAGGTATAGATGCCAAGATTGCCAATAGGAGCAAAATATCATTATGTATTTATTTATTATATCTATTATTATCTATTGTAATGTAATAGATAAATGGACAAATATCATTGAACTGTATATATACTGTATATAATCACTGAACAGGATATGAACATTTTACTGGGAACTATATAAAACAGCTTGATTATGCACACAATCTGTTTGACATCTAGCATGGAGCTACATGTAAGACTGATCATGGGACATGGGACAATGTATGCTTTATGATTTGCATCACTTGTGGCAGTATTAATGGTTGGCAGTAAATAAACCCTTAAATTGTTATAAACATCAGACTGAATTATAAACTCAGCCCTAATCCCTATGAGCCATGGCTCTGTTCAGTGAGAGGTTCATCAGCTCATGGTTAAATATACTAAGGTCAAATTGTCATTAATCTCAGCAATTCAAGCTGAACAATAAATGCCACATGATCTTCATTTTTTGACCCCACCCTGCATCCTCAAGTCTTATGTTTGGTGCCTTAACAACCTATTATGGGACCCTGGAATTATTATGTGGTAGCGGAGAGCACTGTTATTTGGATGCAGATTAGGGACTAGTGAAAATTCATTATTTACAAAACTACTGTGGAAAAGCTTCAAGCGGCACTTCACTGTCAGATCGTACAAGTGAGGCAGCCAATAGATGTGATTTCTTTCCTTCCATCACAGGTTGCAAAAAAGAAAATTGCTTGATTACTGTTGGATACAGAAATATCCAATAGCCTGGTTGTACCCAAGTTGAATGATGGATTGACGTGGGTACAATCAGCCTGCCCATACATGGATCAAAATTTGTCTGGTCCCTGCTGACAGCTTGGTTGGGCTGTTATCTTTCACATTTCTTTTTCTTGCTGGAACATTTACCTATTGCCAAACATCCACTTAAAGTTATAAAAAACAACTTCTTCCCTAAAATGTCATATTGGCCCTTCCCCAATACATCCCCAGAGTCTCCTTATTATTCATATAATGTGATGCATGGCCTCACTTAACATTAGAGAGGCTTGGGGGGGGGGAATGCTAGAATGTCTCATAAAGTTGAGAGATACTTAACAAAACAAATAATTGTATCTTTGAAACCACTGACTACTCTGATGTGGTTTTGCCTGCAGGTAAACTGTGCTTTAACATTTCTCATTATATGCCCAATTTGAACTATTACTATTATTATTATTATACAGGATTTTTATAGCGCCAACAGTTTGCTCAGTGCTTTACAATATAACGGGAGACAATACAGCAACAATACAGTTCAATACAAGAGGGATAGGAGGGCCCTGCTCCTTGGAGCTTACAATTTAGGACTAGAACTACCCAGGTTAATAACAGGTTTTATTGCAAAAACTTCACAATTTGCAAAATGATCTAATTTTAAAATGAACCTGTGTTCACACTATGCACAATAAAGTAAAAATATTTTCTGAACAAGCAGCAAAAGCAAGTACAATAGACACATATTCATCTCTGTAGTTACAGTCATTGTGGAGAAATGTATTTTCAAAGTTTAAAGTGGTAATAAATGCTAACTATACCCTACACTCGTACCTTGGAAACTGCCTAAAATTGTGCCTTTTAGTTGATATTCACATTGACTCTGGCTGATGATGTCACTGGTGCATGCACCGAGTATGCTATGAATACAGAGAATGCTGTGCATGATGGTGATTCCCATGCAAATGCATGGAAATGATATCATCACTGTCTGGCCATTCAAGTGGCCAGGGACCGCAAACACAGAAGGAAGACCAAGCAGAAATGGAAGCACAAGGAGCTGTGACAGCTCAGTGCTGTAGAGCTCTGTTTCACAGGTAAGTCTATTATAATATGCTTTTATGTGTTGTGTATTAGCTCATTATGGCATAACCACCTGATGTCCATTTATGCTGTTAGAAACAGACCGAGGCCCCATTCACATCTGGCATTTTGGGATCTCAGGCAGAATTGCTGTGATTCTGCCTGCAATCTCAAACCGCACTGCAATAGTGGGAAAACACAACGCATTCATTTTCAATGGCACCTAAATGTGGTGTGATTCTGCCGAGATTGTTGCTCTGCAATCATGGCAAACTGCATTGCATGAAGCTTGACATTCACAAAGTAGCAGGAGATTCTTTTGGGCTACAAGCTTCACGCAATGCAATTTGCTGCAATTGCAGCGCAATTGAAGTGTTATTCATTGCGCAAAAATAGTGGCAGAACTGCACCACGTTTAAGTGCCATTGAATATGAGTGGCACCTGAACACACTTGGTGTGTTTTCCTACTATTGCAGTGTGTTTTGAGATCGCAGGCAGAATCACAGCGATTCTGTTAGAGATCCCAAAATGCCAGATGAGAACAGGGCCTGAACCCAGATTCTAGAGGTTTTTTTTAAGCTGTGAATAGAGATGAGCGAAGAAATGAAAAATTCGATTCGACTGATTCGGCGAATTCGTGGACAATATTCGATTCGAGTCGAATAAATTCGCTGTGAATTTAACTTAAAAAAGGGTGTTTCTAGGCTTCAGAGAGACTTAATATTAGTGCAGAACACTGTACCTTTAATTTAAATGCCCTTGGAGTCTGCTGGGGAAGAGAAATAATACTGTCTGTCAGTATGACATGCAGATGAGTGCCGTCGATCTTAGAATCACTGCACACTTCACTCCTTTGGCCAGTCACGGGGCCAAAACCAGTGTTTGGAGCCACAGTGTGGCGGTGGAGGCAGCAGCAATGGGAGGCCATACAGCAACCTATGACAAAATGGAAACCAGCAGGAGCGTGAGGAGACCTGAAAGTGGCACATGGCAGAGTGGGAGCAATGGGAGGCGGTACAGGGACCCAGGTCACACTATGGGCCCAGCAGCAGCGTGACCAGGCGGTACGGGGGCCCATGGCCGATATGGGGCTTGGTGGCACCTATGGAAGGCCTGTAATCTGCCAGCAACCTATGACAAAATGGACAACCGCAGGAGTGTGAGGAGATTTCAAAGTGGCACATGGCAGAGTGGAAGCAATGGAAGGCCGTACAGGGACCCAGGTCACACTGTGGGACCAGCATCAGCGTGAACAGGCGGTACGGGGGCCCATGGCCGATTTGACCTCATTCATCCCATAGTCCTGCCGACTCACGAATAGCGTGGCCTCCTCAAAGGGCCTGAGCAAGCGCAGGTGTCACACATGAGCTGCCAATGGCTGACATCTAAGTTACACAGGGAGTACCTTTATCCGTTTTTAACATCAGGAAATCTGTGATGGCCTTTAGCTGTTCGTAAAGGCGGTCTAACATATGTAGGGTTGAATTCCACCTTGTTGCAACGTCACAGCATGAGGAGTCGGTACGGGGGCCCATGGCAGATTACATGTCTGGCAGCAGCTATGTGAGGCCCGTAATCTGCCTGCACCCTATGTCAAAAAATTTAACACACCAGCAGTGTGAAGAGACCTGAAAGTGGCACATGGCAGCAGAGTGTGGCGATGGAGACAGCAGCAATGGGAGGCCGTACAGGGACCCATGAGAGACTCTAGACTTGGCAGCAGCATGAGGAGGCGGTATATAGGGGCCCATGGCAGATTAGGGGCCTGGCAGCAGCTATGTGAGGCCCGTAATCTGCCTGCACCCTATGTCAAAAAATTTAACACACCAGCAGTGTGAAGAGACCTGAAAGTGGCACATGGCAGCAGAGTGTGGCGATGGAGACAGCAGCAATGGGAGGCCATACAGGGACCCATGACAGACTCTGGACTTGGCAGCAGCATGAGGAGGCGGTATATAGGGGCCCATGGCAGATTAGGGGCCTGGCAGCAGCTATGTGAGGCCCGTAATCTGCCTGCACCCTATGTCAAAAAATTTAACACACCAGCAGTGTGAAGAGACCTGAAAGTGGCACATGGCAGCAGAGTGTGGCGATGGAGACAGCAGCAATGGGAGGCCGTACAGGGACCCATGAGAGACTCTAGACTTGGCAGCAGCATGAGGAGGCGGTATATAGGGGCCCATGGCAGATTAGGGGCCTGGCAGCAGCTATGTGAGGCCCGTAATCTGCCTGCACCCTATGTCAAAAAATTTAACACACCAGCAGTGTGTGAGGAGACCTGAAAGTGGCACATGGCAGAGTGTGGCGATGGAGACAGCAGCAATGGGAGGCCGTACAGGGACCCATGAGAGACTCTGGACCTGGCAGCAGCATGAGGAAGCGGTATATAGGGGCCTATGGCAGATTAGGGGCCTGGCAGCAGCTATAGGAGGCCCATAATCTGCCAGCACCCTATGTCAAAAAATTCTACACACCAGCAGTGTGTGAGGAGACCTGAAAGTGGCACATGGCAGAGTGTGGCGATGGAGACAGCAGCAATGGGAGGCCGTACAGGGACCCATGAGAGACTCTGGACCTGGCAGCAGCATGAGGAGGCGGTATATAGGGGCCTATGGCAGATTAGGGGCCTGGCAGCAGCTATAGGAGGCCCATAATCTGCCAGCACCCTATGTCAAAAAATTCTACACACCAGCAGTGTGAGGAGACCTGAAAGTGGCACATGGCAGCAGAGTGTGGCGATGGAGACAGCAGCAATGGGAGGCCGTACAGGGACCCATGAGAGACTCTAGACTTGGCAGCAGCATGAGGAGGCGGTATATAGGGGCCCATGGCAGATTAGGGGCCTGGCAGCAGCTATGTGAGGCCCGTAATCTGCCTGCACCCTATGTCAAAAAATTTAACACACCAGCAGTGTGAAGAGACCTGAAAGTGGCACATGGCAGCAGAGTGTGGCGATGGAGACAGCAGCAATGGGAGGCCATACAGGGACCCATGACAGACTCTGGACTTGGCAGCAGCATGAGGAGGCGGTATATAGGGGCCCATGGCAGATTAGGGGCCTGGCAGCAGCTATGTGAGGCCCGTAATCTGCCTGCACCCTATGTCAAAAAATTTAACACACCAGCAGTGTGAAGAGACCTGAAAGTGGCACATGGCAGCAGAGTGTGGCGATGGAGACAGCAGCAATGGGAGGCCGTACAGGGACCCATGAGAGACTCTAGACTTGGCAGCAGCATGAGGAGGCGGTATATAGGGGCCCATGGCAGATTAGGGGCCTGGCAGCAGCTATGTGAGGCCCGTAATCTGCCTGCACCCTATGTCAAAAAATTTAACACACCAGCAGTGTGAAGAGACCTGAAAGTGGCACATGGCAGCAGAGTGTGGCGATGGAGACAGCAGCAATGGGAGGCCATACAGGGACCCATGACAGACTCTGGACTTGGCAGCAGCATGAGGAGGCGGTATATAGGGGCCCATGGCAGATTAGGGGCCTGGCAGCAGCTATGTGAGGCCCGTAATCTGCCTGCACCCTATGTCAAAAAATTTAACACACCAGCAGTGTGAAGAGACCTGAAAGTGGCACATGGCAGCAGAGTGTGGCGATGGAGACAGCAGCAATGGGAGGCCGTACAGGGACCCATGAGAGACTCTAGACTTGGCAGCAGCATGAGGAGGCGGTATATAGGGGCCCATGGCAGATTAGGGGCCTGGCAGCAGCTATGTGAGGCCCGTAATCTGCCTGCACCCTATGTCAAAAAATTTAACACACCAGCAGTGTGTGAGGAGACCTGAAAGTGGCACATGGCAGAGTGTGGCGATGGAGACAGCAGCAATGGGAGGCCGTACAGGGACCCATGAGAGACTCTGGACCTGGCAGCAGCATGAGGAAGCGGTATATAGGGGCCTATGGCAGATTAGGGGCCTGGCAGCAGCTATAGGAGGCCCATAATCTGCCAGCACCCTATGTCAAAAAATTCTACACACCAGCAGTGTGTGAGGAGACCTGAAAGTGGCACATGGCAGAGTGTGGCGATGGAGACAGCAGCAATGGGAGGCCGTACAGGGACCCATGAGAGACTCTGGACCTGGCAGCAGCATGAGGAGGCGGTATATAGGGGCCTATGGCAGATTAGGGGCCTGGCAGCAGCTATAGGAGGCCCATAATCTGCCAGCACCCTATGTCAAAAAATTCTACACACCAGCAGTGTGAGGAGACCTGAAAGTGGCACATGGCAGCAGAGTGTGGCGATGGAGACAGCAGCAATGGGAGGCCGTACAGGGACCCATGACAGACTCTAGACTTGGCAGCAGCATGAGGAGGCGGTATATAGGGGCCCATGGCAGATTAGGGGCCTGGCAGCAGCTATGTGAGGCCCGTAATCTGCCTGCACCCTATGTCAAAAAATTTAACACACCAGCAGTGTGAAGAGACCTGAAAGTGGCACATGGCAGCAGAGTGTGGCGATGGAGACAGCAGCAATGGGAGGCCATACAGGGACCCATGACAGACTCTGGACTTGGCAGCAGCATGAGGAGGCGGTATATAGGGGCCCATGGCAGATTAGGGGCCTGGCAGCAGCTATGTGAGGCCCGTAATCTGCCTGCACCCTATGTCAAAAAATTTAACACACCAGCAGTGTGAAGAGACCTGAAAGTGGCACATGGCAGCAGAGTGTGGCGATGGAGACAGCAGCAATGGGAGGCCGTACAGGGACCCATGAGAGACTCTAGACTTGGCAGCAGCATGAGGAGGCGGTATATAGGGGCCCATGGCAGATTAGGGGCCTGGCAGCAGCTATGTGAGGCCCGTAATCTGCCTGCACCCTATGTCAAAAAATTTAACACACCAGCAGTGTGTGAGGAGACCTGAAAGTGGCACATGGCAGAGTGTGGCGATGGAGACAGCAGCAATGGGAGGCCGTACAGGGACCCATGAGAGACTCTGGACCTGGCAGCAGCATGAGGAAGCGGTATATAGGGGCCTATGGCAGATTAGGGGCCTGGCAGCAGCTATAGGAGGCCCATAATCTGCCAGCACCCTATGTCAAAAAATTCTACACACCAGCAGTGTGTGAGGAGACCTGAAAGTGGCACATGGCAGAGTGTGGCGATGGAGACAGCAGCAATGGGAGGCCGTACAGGGACCCATGAGAGACTCTGGACCTGGCAGCAGCATGAGGAGGCGGTATATAGGGGCCTATGGCAGATTAGGGGCCTGGCAGCAGCTATAGGAGGCCCATAATCTGCCAGCACCCTATGTCAAAAAATTCTACACACCAGCAGTGTGAGGAGACCTGAAAGTGGCACATGGCAGCAGAGTGTGGCGATGGAGACAGCAGCAATGGGAGGCCGTACAGGGACCCATGAGAGACTCTAGACTTGGCAGCAGCATGAGGAGGCGGTATATAGGGGCCCATGGCAGATTAGGGGCCTGGCAGCAGCTATGTGAGGCCCGTAATCTGCCTGCACCCTATGTCAAAAAATTTAACACACCAGCAGTGTGAAGAGACCTGAAAGTGGCACATGGCAGCAGAGTGTGGCGATGGAGACAGCAGCAATGGGAGGCCATACAGGGACCCATGACAGACTCTGGACTTGGCAGCAGCATGAGGAGGCGGTATATAGGGGCCCATGGCAGATTAGGGGCCTGGCAGCAGCTATGTGAGGCCCGTAATCTGCCTGCACCCTATGTCAAAAAATTTAACACACCAGCAGTGTGAAGAGACCTGAAAGTGGCACATGGCAGCAGAGTGTGGCGATGGAGACAGCAGCAATGGGAGGCCATACAGGGACCCATGACAGACTCTGGACTTGGCAGCAGCATGAGGAGGCGGTATATAGGGGCCCATGGCAGATTAGGGGCCTGGCAGCAGCTATGTGAGGCCCGTAATCTGCCTGCACCCTATGTCAAAAAATTTAACACACCAGCAGTGTGAAGAGACCTGAAAGTGGCACATGGCAGCAGAGTGTGGCGATGGAGACAGCAGCAATGGGAGGCCGTACAGGGACCCATGAGAGACTCTAGACTTGGCAGCAGCATGAGGAGGCGGTATATAGGGGCCCATGGCAGATTAGGGGCCTGGCAGCAGCTATGTGAGGCCCGTAATCTGCCTGCACCCTATGTCAAAAAATTTAACACACCAGCAGTGTGAAGAGACCTGAAAGTGGCACATGGCAGCAGAGTGTGGCGATGGAGACAGCAGCAATGGGAGGCCGTACAGGGACCCATGAGAGACTCTAGACTTGGCAGCAGCATGAGGAGGCGGTATATAGGGGCCCATGGCAGATTAGGGGCCTGGCAGCAGCTATGTGAGGCCCGTAATCTGCCTGCACCCTATGTCAAAAAATTAAACACACCAGCAGTGTGAAGAGACCTGAAAGTGGCACATGGCAGCAGAGTGTGGCGATGGAGACAGCAGCAATGGGAGGCCGTACAGGGACCCATGAGAGACTCTGGACTTGGCAGCAGCATGAGGAGGCGGTATATAGGGGCCCATGGCAGATTAGGGGCCTGGCAGCAGCTATGTGAGGCCCGTAATCTGCCTGCACCCTATGTCAAAAAATTTAACACACCAGCAGTGTGAAGAGACCTGAAAGTGGCACATGGCAGCAGAGTGTGGCGATGGAGACAGCAGCAATGGGAGGCCGTACAGGGACCCATGACAGACTCTAGACTTGGCAGCAGCATGAGGAGGCGGTATATAGGGGCCCATGGCAGATTAGGGGCCTGGCAGCAGCTATGTGAGGCCCGTAATCTGCCTGCACCCTATGTCAAAAAATTAAACACACCAGCAGTGTGAAGAGACCTGAAAGTGGCACATGGCAGCAGAGTGTGGCGATGGAGACAGCAGCAATGGGAGGCCATACAGGGACCCATGACAGACTCTGGACTTGGCAGCAGCATGAGGAGGCGGTATATAGGGGCCCATGGCAGATTAGGGGCCTGGCAGCAGCTATAGGAGGCCCGTAATCTGCCAGCACCCTATGTCAAAAAATTAAACACACCAGCAGTGTGAGGAGACCTGAAAGTGGCACATGTTTGAGGCATGATTCATGGCGGATTTAGTCAGTTGTGTCAGGAACTGGTGGTTTGAAATCCAGACTAATCCACGCCTGATTCATTTTCACAAACGTGAGTCTCTCCACACTTTGGGTGGACAGTCGTGTCCTCCGCGGAGTTACAATACCTCCTGCCGCACTAAACACGCGCTCCGATGCCACGCTACTGGCCGGGCATGACAGCCTTTCAAGGGCAAATTCAGCTAGTTGGGGCCAAAGGTCAAGTTTCGTTGCCCAGTAGTCAAGGGGATTGTCTACCTCGGTTGGCAGGGTGCTGTCCAAGTAGGCCCAAGCCTGTTGTTTGAGCTCCTGCTCCAGGTCCACCTGATGCTGCTGCTGCTGCTGCGGCTGGTTAGTAGTTTCCTCACTGCGCTGGTGAAGAAAGCTACTCATCATCGACTGCAGACTGAGGCAGCCACTGCTGGTGGAGCTGCCACTGCTCCTACCACCCCACCCCTCCCCTGCTGCCATGCCAGCGGAACGCGAGCGCACAGGGCCCACAGTGTCTGAGGATGGACGTTGGCGCACAAAGGCAGAGACCAACTGACTACATAGGTGGTTTTTATAGTACGTAATTTTGGCCTCCCTCTCAGCAGGTGTGAAAAAGGCCACCATTTTGGACCGGTAGCGAGGGTCCAACAAGGTGGACAGCCAAAAGTCATCCCTCTGTCTGATGGTTATTATTCGGCTGTCGCTACGCAAGCAACCGAGCATGCTATGGGCCATTTGTGCCAAGGAATGCGAGGGACTCCCTGCCTCCATCTCCACAGCATACTGCCACGGTGCGTCTGGGTCCTCTGTCTCCTCCTCCTCCTCCTCTACCAGATGCTCCTGCTCCTCCACTCCTGTCCGCTGAGTGGAAAAACCACCCATTTCACTCAATAATTCCTGAGCACAAATGTCCTCCTCTACCTCCTCCTCTTCTTCCTGTCCTGCCCCCACAGGGGTCATGTGGCGTTGAGATCTGTGCGCCACGTCTACCGCACCCTGACCAGCCATTGTTAACAGCATTTGTTCCAGGACGTGCAACAGAGGAATGACGTCGTTCATCCCATAGTCCTGCCGACTCACGAATAGCGTGGCCTCCTCAAAGGGCCTGAGCAAGCGGCAGGTGTCACGCATGAGCTGCCAATGGCTGACATCTAAGTTACACAGGGGAGTACCTTTATCCGCTTGTAACATCAGGAAATCGGTGATGGCCTTTCGCTGCTCGTAAAGGCGGTCTAACATGTGTAGGGTTGAATTCCACCTTGTTGCAACGTCGCAGATCAGGCGATGCTGTGGAATTCCGTTCTGCCGCTGCAGCTCAATGAGGGTGTTCTTTGCGGTGTAGGAATGGCTGAAATGCATGCACAGTTTACGTGACATTTTAAGGATGTCTTGCAGTGGGATGGTGGATTTTAGGAACCGCTTGACAACCAGATTGAACACGTGAGCCATGCATGGCGCATGGCACAACCTTCCTTGACGCAGAGCAGACACCATGTTCTTTCCGTTGTCAGTCAACATGGTTCCGATTTTTAGTTTGCGCGGAGACAGCCATCTGTCGATTTCTCTGTTCATTACACTCAGCAGTTCCTCCCCTGTGTGACTACGTTCGCCAAGGCATACCAGGTGCAGCACAGCGTGACACCGTTGCGCCCTGCACATGTGATATGCCGGTCGGGTAATGGGACTTGGCACGGGGGTGGCGGCTGAGGACACGGCGGAAAAAGAGGTGGTAGAGGCGGACATGCTTGCTGGACCAAGGACGTGCAAACGTGGAGGCAAAAGCGTCGTGACCTGTCCAAGTTGCTGGTGCGGCTGTGCCGGCACCACGTTCACCCAGTGGGCCGTAAATGACATGTACTGTCCCTGACCGTAGTTACAGCTCCACACGTCGGCGCTGCCGTGCACTTTGGCAGAGACCGACATGCTCAAAGACTGGCCCACCATCTCTTCTACATGTGAATGCAGGGCTGGCACTGCCTTTTGGGCAAAGAAATGACGGCTTGGCACTCTCCACCGCGGCGCGGCACAAGCCATCATTTCTCGGAAAGGTGCTGAGTCCACCAGTTGGAAAGGGAGGGACTGCAGCACCAGCAACTTGGACAGGAGGACGTTCAGCTTTTGCACCGTCGGGTGCGTGCTCGCAAACTGTTGTCTCTTGGATACGGATTCCAAGAAAGACTGTTGACGGAATCCGAGAAGAGGAGTAGCAGGAGAAGGAGCATCTGAACGAGCGGAAGATGCCAATGAGCGACAACTCCCCTCAGCAGAGGTGTTGGAGCCTTGACTGGCTGATAGAGGGCGATTGACGACGTCGGGTGACGGAGCAAGTAACGGAGCGGGTGATGGAGCGGGGGCTGGGGCAGGCAGAACCGCCGTATGTTTATCACGGTTTTCCCAGGCCACCGAATGGTGACGCTGCATATGCTGACGCAACGCTGTAGTCCCAACATGGGCCCCCTGGCCACGCTTGCATTTCTGGCCACATAGTCGACATACGGCTACGTTTACTTCCTCGGGCGGCTTGAGGAAAAATTGCCACACCACCGAGTAGGAAACTTTGCCCCCGCTACTCTTCACTGGCTGACTGCTACTTCCTCCGTGCGCAACGGCACCACTACTGGCCGTGGTGGTAGGCTGCAGTGGAGCTGGTGCTCTACTCCGTGGACGTTTGGCTCCACTGACACTGATGCGACCCTGCTGCTGTCTCCTGGGCAACCCACCGACTGTTTTGCTCGCTGCCAAGCTGCCACCCTCTTCTCCTGATGATGCGGAAGAAATTGCCTGATGACGACGAGGCTGCCAAGTGCGATCAACCTCCTCATCATCAAGTAGGGTCTCCGCCTCACTACTAGCCCCCTCGGCTGCGTCTGGGTCAGGAGACAGACCTGTCTCTAGACCGGCTACCGAGCCACTCTCCTCGCCAGTACTTGTTCGCTTGGCTGCTGAAAAGGCCGATGTCTCCCCCCGTTCCTGACCGCCCTCTGTTAGCTCTTCCTCACTGTACAGTGGGGCTGAGCCCACAGCATGCGATACTTCGCTTGGTGAGGGAACAGCAAAGGACAGGGGCAGGTAGAGGACACGTGATTTCAGTGGGCTTGGTCCCGGGCCATGCCAACTAACGGTTGTGTCTGACGTACCCACCGACCGTTGGCTGTAGGTGTCAGAGGTGACCTGGGAAGAGGAAGACGACCGAGCCAACCAATCAATGACGGCAGGGTTGTCGGTGGAGACACGACCGCTGGATGACACCGGGAGCACTGGCCTCTGGCTGCGAATACTGCTGCCTCGACCCCTTCCTCTGCTGCCACGTCTGCTCGCTCCTAAAACATTGCCTCCTCTGCCACTCCTCTGCATGTTGTCTGACATACTATTTAATTCAACGATTAGGTGTCCCTGAGTAACAATTCTCTGGCACTCAGTAACAATTCTGTCTGTCCCTGAGTATGAATTCTGTGGCCCTGAGTAACAATTATGTGTCTGTGCGAGTAACAATTCTGTGTCTGTGCGAGTAACAATTCTGTGTCTGTGCAAGTAACAATTTTGTGTCTGTGCGAGTAACAATTCTCTGGCACTAAGTAACAATTCTGTCTGTCCCTGAGTAACAATTCTCTGGCACTCAGTAACAATTCTGTCTGTCCCTGAGTATGAATTCTGTGGCCCTGAGTAACAATTCTGTGTCTGTGCGAGTAACAATTCTGTGTCTGTGCAAGTAACAATTTTGTGTCTGTGCGAGTAACAATTCTCTGGCACTCAGTAACAATTCTGTCTGTCCCTGAGTAACAATTCTCTGGCACTCAGTAACAATTCTGTCTGTCCCTGAGTATGAATTCTCTGGCACTCAGTAACAATTCTGTCTATCCCTGAGTATGAATTCTGTGGCCCTGAGTAACAATTCTGTGTCTGTGCGAGTAACAATTCTGTGTCTGTGCAAGTAACAATTTTGTGTCTGTGCGAGTAACAATTCTCTGGCACTCAGTAACAATTCTGTCTGTCCCTGAGTAACAATTCTCTGGCACTCAGTAACAATTCTGTCTGTCCCTGAGTAACAATTCTCTGGCACTCAGTAACAATTCTGTCTATCCCTGAGTATGAATTCTGTGGCCCTGAGTAACAATTCTGTGTCTGTGCGAGTAACAATTCTGTGTCTGTGCAAGTAACAATTTTGTGTCTGTGCGAGTAACAATTCTCTGGCACTCAGTAACAATTCTGTCTGTCCCTGAGTAACAATTCTCTGGCACTCAGTAACAATTCTGTCTGTCCCTGAGTAACAATTCTCTGGCACTCAGTAACAATTCTGTCTGTCCCTGAGTATGAATTCTGTGGCCCTGAGTAACAATTCTGTGTCTGTGCGAGTAACAATTCTGTGTCTGTGCAAGTAACAATTTTGTGTCTGTGCGAGTAACAATTCTCTGGCACTCAGTAACAATTCTGTCTGTCCCTGAGTAACAATTCTCTGGCACTCAGTAACAATTCTGTCTGTCCCTGAGTAACAATTCTCTGGCACTCAGTAACAATTCTGTCTATCCCTGAGTATGAATTCTGTGGCCCTGAGTAACAATTCTGTGTCTGTGCGAGTAACAATTCTGTGTCTGTGCAAGTAACAATTTTGTGTCTGTGCGAGTAACAATTCTCTGGCACTCAGTAACAATTCTGTCTGTCCCTGAGTAACAATTCTCTGGCACTCAGTAACAATTCTGTCTGTCCCTGAGTAACAATTCTCTGGCACTCAGTAACAATTCTGTCTATCCCTGAGTATGAATTCTGTGGCCCTGAGTAACAATTCTGTGTCTGTGCGAGTAACAATTCTGTGTCTGTGCAAGTAACAATTTTGTGTCTGTGCGAGTAACAATTCTCTGGCACTCAGTAACAATTCTGTCTGTCCCTGAGTAACAATTCTCTGGCACTCAGTAACAATTCTGTCTGTCCCTGAGTAACAATTCTCTGGCACTCAGTAACAATTCTGTCTGTCCCTGAGTAACAATTCTCTGGCACTCAGTAACAATTCTGTCTGTCCCTGAGTAACAATTCTCTGGCACTCAGTAACAATTCTGTCTGTCCCTGAGTATGAATTCTGTGGCCCTGAGTAACAATTCTGTGTCTGTGCGAGTAACAATTCTGTGTCTGTACAAGTAACAATTTTGTGTCTGTGCGAGTAACAAATCTCTGGCACTCAGTAACAATTCTGTCTGTCCCTGAGTAACAATTCTCTGGCACTCAGTAACAATTCTGTCTGTCCCTGAGTAACAATTCTCTGGCACTCAGTAACAATTCTGTCTGTCCCTGAGTATGAATTCTGTGGCCCTGAGTAACAATTCTGTGTCTGTGCGAGTAACAATTCTGTGTCTGTGCAAGTAACAATTTTGTGTCTGTGCGAGTAACAATTCTCTGGCACTCAGTAACAATTCTGTCTGTCCCTGAGTAACAATTCTCTGGCACTCAGTAACAATTCTGTCTGTCCCTGAGTAACAATTCTCTGGCACTCAGTAACAATTCTGTCTATCCCTGAGTATGAATTCTGTGGCCCTGAGTAACAATTCTGTGTCTGTGCGAGTAACAATTCTGTGTCTGTGCAAGTAACAATTTTGTGTCTGTGCGAGTAACAATTCTCTGGCACTCAGTAACAATTCTGTCTGTCCCTGAGTAACAATTCTCTGGCACTCAGTAACAATTCTGTCTGTCCCTGAGTAACAATTCTCTGGCACTCAGTAACAATTCTGTCTGTCCCTGAGTATGAATTCTGTGGCCCTGAGTAACAATTCTGTGTCTGTGCGAGTAACAATTCTGTGTCTGTGCAAGTAACAATTTTGTGTCTGTGCGAGTAACAATTCTCTGGCACTCAGTAACAATTCTGTCTGTCCCTGAGTAACAATTCTCTGGCACTCAGTAACAATTCTGTCTGTCCCTGAGTA